>NW_016107954.1:798037-818369 GCF_001604975.1 Cebus imitator | reverse complement strand
GAGGCTGAGGCAGGAGAATTGCCTGAACCCAGGAGGCGGAGGTTGCGGTGAGCCGAGATCGCGCCATTGCACTCCAGCCTGGGTAACAAGAGCGAAACTCCGTCTCAAAAAAAAATAAATAAATAAATAAATAAATAAATAAATAAATAAAATTTATTTTTTATCTTTCTGTAACCTATTCAAGTATTTTTTTTAATAAAATGAACATGGAGAAAGGAATGAATGGAAGGATGAACAAATCTAAGGCTAAAACAAAGGTGCGTCCCCTGAGACCACATCTACACAGTACAGTGTATTTGAAATGAAGAAAAAGGATGTCTGAAGCAGATTGTTTAACCAACTATGGCTTTCATATAGATAATATCAATCAAGAACCAGAGAAATTATCATTTTTCAGCATCTGTGGTTTACAACGCCATGGTATAAATGCTTTACATGAACTGTTTCATTTAAAATTCTCGACATCTCCACGAGGTAGGTAAAATTCACGTTTTACAGATAAAGTAAAACAGCTTAGACAGCTTACTTAGCAATTTAGTGGAACCCAGGTTTTCATGACTCCAGAGTCTCTGCTCTTAACCAAGACTCTCCATGAATTAAATAAATTGCACATATGCATGACACCAGCATAAACAATAGAGTAGTTAAGTGGTGACCAGGGTCCCAATGTGGGCCACTGTCCAACACATCACCGTCCCTTAGTGAGCTCTGCCTGCTGGGTTCCCTTTCCTCCCGGAGATTCCGGTTTCCTTTGCAAATTTATCTGACAACTTGTCGAACACTAAACACACTTTTTATAAAATGTGTATTTTTTAAGTTTATAAGGCTAAGGTAATTATCTCAGCACTTTCCATAATTCTCTGGAAGAACCAATATCTTCCAGAAACCTTTGAAAAACAACCTCTTTAAAACCAATTTCCCCTCGATCTTAGATTGCCTGTATTTCTCCTCCCTTCCCTCTTCTCTCAGATTTGCACAAAGCAAGATTGTTGTTCAATAGGAATCTCTCTCCTTCAGTTAGTTATCCCCCGCCTGAGGCTATATAATCTCCTGCATGTGATGCTACAATCATTGCCCCCCGTTGGAGTTGCTGTGGAAATGATTATGGCACCACAGACAGGGGCGGGAGTGAGGAGAGCACTTTGGAGAAATGCAGATCCTTGAACCAGGCAGGTGCTCTTAATCCCAAAGACTGGGAGTCTAGACACGAAGCCATTTTCTCTCTCTCTCAAGAAATGTATTTCATATACCAAGTGGTTCTTAAATTAAACACTAAGGAATCTGCTTCATTACCTGTAGAGTAAAAGAGGAGCTGCACTTTGTACCTTTTATGTTTGACCTTTCCATCAATTTCCTTTAGCAATATTAAGTACCTGATTCTCCAAGTTCTAAGAGGTTGAATACATGGCACCATGAGCTGATGATCTAATCACAGGATTAGGGAGTTTGTCACTCTGAATTTTAATCTCCCACTGTGCTGAGAAATTTTCATATCACCTTGAACAAGTGAGTCCATCTTTCTTTGTCTCAGTCTCCTCATCTTTAAAATGGGAACAGTAAGGATTTTGTCTCCATGGGCACCTATGAGGATTAATTACTTAAATAAGATGTTATGTAAGTGCTAAGTACAGTATTATTTTGTGGTTTATCAGCGGAATAAAAAGAAATATTGTTCCTGCATCTCTGAGAAATGTTAGCACATGCACATTTCACTAGAGACGTTTATGTGTTCGTGTGTGTATAAAGATAGGAAGAAAGACGGATGGGTAAACAGATTGATACTATATAGTGGGGATAAAGCTGTGCCCAGCTTTGCAGCATAGCAATCAAACGTGATATACTCAGGTGAAGAACAGGCAGCCAGAGGAGATGAACACCGGGGGAAAAAAGCACAGATTCTGTTTCTAGGCAAGTGTCCTTAATAGTAAAAAATGAGACCTTAGAAATACAGAAAATGTGTGTGATATAAACAGAGTTGTTTCCAAATAGAAAGCTATATAAAGAGCAATATCAACTCATCAAGTCGAAGTGAGACAGAAGCCTCTCTCCAGGCTTTGTCTAAGTGAGGAACATTTTCTGAAGGTAGAGGGGCCACAAGCTGCTTCTCACAGTGTGCATTTTCTGTGGGCATCAGGGCACATGCATATACATGTGGAGGAATTGTGAGAGGTGGACCAGTTCATTGCCGTAACTTGGGGCCTGAGGAAGGGGTGTATAGGGAGAGAAATCTGTGTGGAGAAATTAAAAACCCAGCCCAGATAAGCCAGGGTACCTGGCTGGTATCTAGACAAAAGATGGAGAATTGTGGAGATTCAGGTTGCCGTAATATGTGAGAGACAGCGAAGGGCAGGGTCCCTCAACCGCTGGAATGCTGGTGACTGTCCAGGCCCAGGCCTTGCCAAGACCTGGAGCTCTCTGAGGTATATAAACTAGAGGTTTACCCTGTTGAGTGGGTGACTGGGTCCTCCAGTGAGTGAGTATGCCCATAGCAAGAGACCTGAAGTGCAGGACCTCCCTGACATGCTTGGCTTAAGTTTTCTGAACACAGCCAGGATTCATTCTTGGTTACATACAAACCTGCATTCATTGTATGTATTCCCAAAAAAAGAGTGGTCAAGAATGTACAAAGATAAAAGAAAGAACAACTAAAATCACCAATGATTGATGACCAACTGCCTGGCCTAAGACCTAGTAATTCTGTGTGTGCTGGAATGTAGTAAGCACACAAAATAATTGCTTGTTTATTCATCTAATAGTTACTGATAGTTCATTCTGCTGTAGGTGTCAGGCATACAGCAATAAATAGAACATACTGCCTTTACCTTCAAGGAGACAGCATGTTCACGGAGTTCTGGCGAATGTGAAATGGAAAAAAGGCAACAGAAGACATAAATAGAAATGACAACAATTTTAGACAGTGATGGGAGTAATAAAGAAAATAAAAGATTACAAAGGCGTATGAGGTGTCTGAAGTCTGGGCAAGAAAGTCAGGGCAGGTGTATAGGAAAGGTGGCATCGTGCAGGAGCCTGTGTGAAGGTCTGGGAGGAGAACATTCTAGACAGAGTGAAGAGCAAGTTCCACAGCCCCACAGAGAGGAACGGCTTGGTGAATTCAAGGACCAGCAAGGATATCAGGGTGTCTGGAACAGGCAACTGTGGAGGAGAGCAGTGGAAGGCAAAGTGGTGGAAGTAGGCAGGGGCATCTCACTCAGTTTCCTGTAGACTATGGCAAGGGGTCTGCATTTTATTCCAAATGCAATTAGACCACATTCAACGGTTTAATTGTGAAATCATTAAATATGTAGCCTCATTCATATTTAAAGATGAGCTCTACTTGCAGTGTTGAAAATAGACTGAGGTGGGAGCTGGGCAAAGAAAGTTATAGAGAAAAAGAGGCCAGCCAGCAGACTGAGGAGATAAGAGGAGAGATCACTGTAACCCTAGACACGGGAGAGAAATGGTGAGAATTGAGATGAAGTTTAGAGGTGCAGTCAACAGAACCACCCATGGCTTAGGTAAGAGAATAAAGATGACTCCTAGGATTAGATGAACAAAGAATAAATTAATCAATTAATTAATGGTTAAAACAACTAATTAATTAATCCGTGATACTTGTCCCGTAACCATAAAAAATCGATTATAGGAGAAATAATTATTTAATAGATTAAAGGAAAAAACGATGATCATAATGATGAACGTTTTAAGAGGATTTGCTAGTGCTAAAGAGTGTACCAAGTGTGTAAACACAGTGTCTCATTCAATTTTCTCATAACAGTAATGAAGAAAGTTGTGTGTCACTGCGAACTTAGAAAGACTAACAAATTTTATTAATGCCTCAAAAATAATAAAGAGAAAAACAAGATGTGTTCCCCAGCCTGTGTTCTTAGCTATGACTTTGTACTGGTTCACCATCTATCAGCCTACAAAGCAGCGTCCAAAAGGGCTGTGAATAAATGCAAACTTACCTGAGATAAAGATTCTTTACCTTTGAGACAAACAGCCATATTAAAAGAAAATACATATGGTCATAAGTGCTGAAGTAGATGAAGGTTAAATAATATGGAAATGACGTTTTTCACTTACAGGTTTACAAACAATATTTTTAAATAATAACATCCAGTCCTGGAGCAGACATGGAGATATTACTACTATCCTATACTATCAATAAATTACTAAATTTCTTAAAATATGTGCATAAGAAAAGATTGGGAAGAATATAGCACTAGCTTTAAAAATGAGACAATTGAGTAATAATATTTGTGTATTTAAAATATATTGAGATAATGTTTTTATAATTTTAAAATTACCATTTACATTCAATCCTTTTGTAATAATTTTTATATCTATAAATTTCTAATTAAAAATAATTTTTGGTCAAATTATGAATACCATATTCATTTCAGAATACAATACATACCACATAGCTAGGTACAGGGAGAAAAAAAGCATAAATTTCCAAAGGGATGGTCTGGTTTAATTCAAGAGAGTCTGTTGGCCAAGGTCGAATGTCCAATTATATCACCATGTCCAAAATAGATATGAAAATCTAAGCTGGTCAAGTCTCAGGAGAATAATGCCTGGTCTGATTTTCTGAATGAATCAATCAATCCACTGATGTAGTCCAATGCATTTATTTTATACATAAAACCTAAGTCCACACTACTAGTTACTGGCAGAGCCAGAATTACATGTGATGTTTCTTATCACTCAGATTTACCACCCCCGAGGTCAAGACAGATATGCTCTATTTCAAGGTGTGTGTGTAATACAAAATTAAATCAAAAATTTAAAATCATCATTGAGTTGTTGGGCTACATTTTGACCTGTATTGGAAAGTATTATTTTCAATGGTTGTAATCAGAGTTCTGTCCCTCAGTGAATTTTCTCTCTCTGTGAACTGAGAGACTGTTCCTGCTGGCGATGATGGCTTCTATTTGAGGCTGTGCTGCTATTTGTGTAAGAGCTGAGAAAAAAGTGGTGCATTAGGACAGGGGAGGAGGAGGTGAGGGAGAAAG
Organism: Cebus imitator; assembly: GCF_001604975.1. Taxonomy (NCBI): domain Eukaryota; kingdom Metazoa; phylum Chordata; class Mammalia; order Primates; family Cebidae; genus Cebus; species Cebus imitator. The sequence continues at coordinate 813,354 of NW_016107954.1, read as the reverse complement.
GGAAAGGCATATTGAGAACATGATCCAGCGAAAGGAGGGTTTTAAAAAGTAAATTAAAAAATATAGCAAGTTGTGCAAGTAATAATATTTCTACAGAAATGATAGTGGAATGGAATGGGCCCAGCATCCCATAATAAATGTGTCCCTGTCCTGCTGCATGAAAATCTGTGGGCAAGTTATTAACAAGCAGATGGTCCTCTCTAACACCTGTCTGTACCACAATGCTTTACTTTCTTTTTTTTCCCTTTTGCTGAATTGCAAGTTTCCATGAATGAAAACTCTGAAGAGTCTGAAACCTATTTTAGCTCTGGGAACTGCCTGTAGACAATAAACTACGGTACTGCGAGGGTAAAGGCATTTGGGGGAGATGGGGTATGGGCTGATTTCAAAGACTCCACAGAACTCTCAGAGCCCCAGAATTAGGACCTGTGCACCCAGAACAAAATGGCAATTTTCATCCATGACCTATAAAGGTCTCGGAGGAAATCAACACCAGCATTTAAGCTGTTAAGACTCTGGGCATCAGTAGGACATGGCAGAGGCATCAGCCACAGAAGTTTTTAACTGCTTTCTTGGGCGATGTCAAATCTGTGTTTATGTTGCTTCTCTCTGGGAATGACAAGGGTTGAATCAGCTAAGAGCCACCGACAGCATATGCCTAAATTTGATTTGGCTGTAAATCAAACTAGCTTTTCCTAACAGGTACTTACCCTCTATTGTATTTGGCTACAATTTCAATAAGTGATACATTGTTTTAGTTAAAAGAAGTAGCTTTGGAATCAGTTAGATCTGGATACTGTCCAGAGTCAACCACTTGGCTGTGTGACAGTGAGCAAGCAATTCAACCTCCCAAAGATTGGATTTTCACATACATGACATAATCATGTCATGTCCATAGTGGCTTTTCTGCAGACTGAATGAGAAAATGAATGTAAAATGTTTATCAGAGTGCCTGACACAGAGTTAAGTAATCAATAAAATTTGGCTATTATTATTATTATTGTCATTACTATGCTTGGACAAAGTATCAGTTGCAAAAATGCCTAAGATGCCAGATGGTTTTGAATAGACATATGTCTGCCCTGTCTGTATTTTTCTTTGTGTCTCCCTCCTTTCTTCTTTTTCTTTTTTTCTTTTTTAACAAAAATTGCCAGTTGGAGTTCTGCCTTATAGCTTTGTTTTTGAACATTTATTCTACGGAGGCAAAATAACTCTTAATTTTTTTGTTGGGGCTAGTAAGGAAAGAAACATAGAAAGAGAGAAAGTGACAGACAGATAAGTTTGCATATGCACCCACCCCTAGACCCCAAGGTCTAGAGCAAAAACCTCTGAGGACCTAGTCTGTCTAGGGTTGTGCTGTGTTTGTGCGAAAAAATTTGTAGACAATAGATCTAGGAGGTGGGGAGGACAGTGTTTTGCTTCTGTGATTAGCAGAATTGTTACACAAATTGAAGAAGGTCCCTAGTCTTGGGGAAAACTATATTCTTTACTCTTAATTCCTAAATACCATACCTGTCTTTCCCAAAGTATGTGAAAATAATCGTTGGTTGAAAAAGTGTAGCAAAATTGAGCCACAGGAATTGGCTTCCCATTAAAATAGGTATGTCAAAAATGGACTAGATTGTTTAAGATGATTCTAGAGACTGTAATCCTTCCTTTCATGTAGCTTCAGCTGCCATTTTTGCTTGCCCAGATATGTACAGCGTACCCCCTTGAAGCACTTGAATTTTCAGTAGCTACATCACCACCATCACCCCTACCCTGCTTCTCTCACATAGAATCTATGTAGACAGCAAATCGCATTGATCAAGGCACCATCCTTTTAGCTAAATATAGAACACAAGACATGTCTACTCATAGAGTCTGATAACATTTAAAAATCAAAGAAAGAGGAAGAACATGCCACTTTGCTTGTGAACTCTAAGCTGTTACCTTTCTGCTCTTCTAAGAACTTTCTGCGGCTACCTCAGTTTAAAAACAGCTTGATTTAGACTTTATTACTACTCCTTTTTGCAACATGCCATATGCAAAGGTATTCAATAATGAAGACATATTTTCTCATTGTTGAATATGATGAATAAAGCTGAAATGAAAGAAGATGGCACTTTAGAAGAGACTGTTTAGAAGAGACTGTTTAACCTGTCTCTAAAAGCTTTTAACTCATGGCTGGCATACATCTGCTTGCCCCGTGGTGATTCTGGAGATCTTACCGACCTCTTACTATTGACACTTTCCTGCTAACAAGCTTTGGAACAGCCCCAAACTTTATCAGAGACAGTACAAATAAAAGAAAAGATCATATTGCAGTCAGGACTTGGAGGTCCTCAAAGGTTTTTTGGTAACTATTGACTGTGGCTACTCATATTATTGATTAACATGAGGCCTGAAAAGCATGAGGTTTACATAGAACATAAGAGTGACAATCGTGATGGTAAATGCTATTATTAGGATATGGGAAGGCAGGGCTTGAGCATGGATGATCCTCTAGAGTAGATGGTTTCATAGCTGCAGAATTTTAAAATTTGAATATATAGGATACCCAATATTTGAATAAAATATACAAGGACCAAATACATATAACACAAATATCCTTTATCTGTATATGTGTGCATATTAACACATTAAATATATGCATTTAAATGTGGCATAGTTCCCTTTTATTCCACACATTTGACATGAGTTTTCCTTAAAGTGCTCAAGCCCCTACTTGGAATGCCCTCTGCTTCTTTCCCACTTTACTCATTTCTTTTTTTTCAAGACCAAGTTAAAAGGTCATATCTTCCATGAAGCTTGATCGAACAACTCTCGCTTCATTCATAGGTCCGTTCATTCTCTCATTCTACCAATAATTACTAAACATATACCAAGTATCATGCATTGTGCTAGAAGCTTGATGATACAGAGAAAAAGAGGCCCAACCAAGTCTTTGCCTACCTGGAATTTGCAGTCTAGTTCTCTTGCATCACCGTATTAGCAATTGCCAGCCTATTTTCCAACATCTATTGCCTTTTATTGCTATTTTTGGTATGTGTCTATTTCACCTACTATTCATTTCAAAATATTAGAAACAAGTAAAAATTTTCTTTGCATTCTGACCCCTTGCATGCTACCTGGAACATAGTAGGCACTCAATAAATTTGTTGAAGCTTTTCCCCCCTTTTTTAAGTCGAGGCATAGGAGACATATCGATGCTCAATATCTCTAACTGTTCAATAATTACCAAAGCACACCATTTTTATAAATTGAATATGCAACTGATAGTAACCACAAAAACAAGTATCAAGACATTCTATTTAAGAAAAATAAAACATCAATTTAGCTCTTAGTACTGCTTAGAAAATTTCATCAACACTTTGTATTATTAATCTGAATAAGCTGGTACCTAACGTTTGGTGTGCCAAAAAATACATTTGCACCATAATTTGTTTCTTAGAGAGGCCATGGAGAGAAGTGCAATGAGAATGATCTGCTTCTAAATTTAATACAAATAACTCCCTGACTGATCATCCTTTATATACTGAAATTTGAGTCACTTAATATTCTTTCTCCCATGGTTCAGTCAATATTTGTGAGCATCTTCTAGTTTATATTTCTTTAAAAAAACAACTCTCTGCTGGATTCTAAAGTTAACCTTTAAAAAATATGTCTTCAACATAAGTTGGCTTTTATTTGGGAGGTTGTTCTCTCCTTTAGCTCAGTCCTGAGTTTTGAAGAAGAGGCTTTACTAGTTCCATGATCACTATTCAGCAGACAGAAAACCTAAGCCAAGCATGGCTGGGTGCCGTGGCTCTCCTGTGTACTCCCAGCACTTTGGAAGGCCAAGGCAGGTGGATCACTTAAGGCCAGGAGTTCAAGACCAGCCTGGCCAACATGGTGAAACCCCATCTCTACTAAAAATACAAAAATTAGGCAGATGTAGTGGCGGGTTCCTGTAATCCAGCTACTTGGGAGCAAGGATTCTGTGGCAGGAGAATGGCTTGAACTCGGGAGGTGGAGGCTGCAGTTAGCCGAGACTGCGCTATAAGCCAAGCACAAACCAAAGATCTCTGACATAAAAATACCACTCCAAGTGGCAGGCTCACATGTCTCTTTTTCTGATAAGCTTTGGTGGGCTCCACATATTACATTACCAAAAGGTCAATGTAGAGGAAGCCCCAAGTGCTTACACCTAGTTGTACATACAGGAGTCTATAGTTTTGATTTGTTTATTTTTTACATTAATGGAATCATACTGTACATATTGTTTTGTCGTTTGTCTTTTTAAAACTTAGTACTATCACTATATATTCCTACTTAACAGCATACAGGACTATTTCATTCTTTCTATCTGCAGCATAATATTCACAGTGAAACAGAGCCATAGCATCCTCAAACATTCCTTTTTAGGGGAAAATCAGGTTATTCTCTGAGATTCTTTTGGATAATCTCAATCAATAGTTTTCAAACTTATGTAACTGAATAATCATTATTTTGCCTTAAAATGGAATGTTACATAACTCTGCAGAATACAAAGCAATCAATAAAAGAAGACTTGCTCCAGTCAAAGATGAATTTACGGGAACAGGCATGGGCAGGATCTGGAGCTCACAGCATAGCTGTGAGGTGTCCTTCTGAACTGCTTGGTCCCATGTGTTCCTACAGAAGACTCTAGGCATCTAGACTGAACCCTGCTGCTCCAACACCGTAATTTGGAAAACTCAAAGAACGAGGGCAAAGAGCTTAATGGTGCTCTGTTCTAAGTGATAAAGATACCTGACCAACTGGCCCAGGGATCAGAAAAGCCACTCACTCGAGTGGATATCTTTAAGCAAATGTTTTCGGCCTACCTTCCTCTTTACGAAGATGAAGATTCTGTAAGTGACAACACTCTGGAATAGTCTTTAGATAGGACTAAATGTGGAGAAACCGAAGGCCACCATGAGCCTTCCCAGCTTCTCTATGTGGAGTTCCCTTGCCTATTATTTGGGATGACCAGTGGCAATAGTTTACTTTGTATGAGAGGGGCTGTAAGAAGGTTTTTATTGCAACAAATTTGTCTTCCAAATTATGCTTTTCTTCAGATTAGAAAAAAAGTACATTTTCAACTCCTATATACACCAACTGACTAGTCTGCACCCTGATATATGATGTGTGACAACAAGAAAATAATTTGGGACTAAAATCTATTCTTAATTAAAAGTAAGTAATTTATATACTGTTAAGTGAGAAATTATTAATAGATAAATACCCAGGTTATTATTTTTGATAACAGGTAAATTTCTCAACCCTTAAATTCATATCATAGTCTCAGTGACTTGTAACATTCTTATACCTAGGAGGTATAAGTATCTGTAGAATCAAATAGTTAACTTTTTTTTTTTTTTTCCTTCAGAGAGATGGTCTCTATGTTGCTTAAGCTGGACCTGAACTCCTGGGCTCAAGTGATTCTCTTGCCTCAGCCTCCTGAGTAGCTTGGATTACAGGCGTGAGCCACTGTGCCTGGCTTAAATAGTTAACATTAACAAAATTTGTCTTTCTATTGCCAGTGTATAGTGCACATATAAATTAAATAATTTGTGAAAATCAAATAATAACTCACATTGACCAGAAAATCAAATAATAACTCACATTGACCACATTGAAGTGACGATTTGGGGTTAAAAATTAAAACAAAAAATTCTGTAGCACCAACAACTGTCTGTAAACTACTCCCATGTGGGCACAGCTGTGAAATGGTTTCTCCTCCTGCTCAGAACATCCTCTTCCCCTGTCTGCCTCTCAGCCTCCTCCTAGACCCATCCCTGCCTCCCAGAGCTCTTATTCTGCTCCATAACTGTGTAGAGCTCCCCAATTTGAAACTCCACCTAGGATTACTTAACAGGGCAGTCCCTCATAGTTACATAACCACATATCTCAGATTCTCTAGAACAGCCCCATTTTAAAGTAATCAATCTTACTTTCCCTAGAAATGCACTCATTTGTCAAAACATGTGCCTTGATTAGGAAGTACGAATGTTATATCCACGCTACCACGTAATCCTCCATCCTTCCCCCCACCTTGCATTCCATCAGAACTACCATTCATTCCAAGAAGATAATTAAAGAATATCTGATAAAATGAAATCTCACCAAGTGGAGAATGACTTAACCAGCAGTGATAGCTGGTTTTTTTTTTTTTTTTTTGGAAGAGGCTTAGTTCAAATTCATGAGTCTCTTTTTTCAGCCGCTAGATATTGGTCCTTGAATACCTTCCTAGCACCCATCTAACTCCACTCACTAATTTTTCTATTTTTAAAGTTTCTTCTTATTATTGTTCTCCAAATGGAGTCAGGGTGATTGGTACACCTGTTTATAGGTACATACACAAAAGAAAACTCTAAAAGGCTATGACAGTTTGGTTGCACACTACAGTTACAGTGTGGAATGTTCTTGTGTCAATATTTTCCCATTGTTATTAATGCTCTTAATCATGAATATTCCATGCATTCTCCATTCCCTCCAGGCACTATGAGTCATGTCTGCTCAAAAAGACACTGTCCTCACAGGCTGCCACTCACAGCCATTGTGAGAGACAGACACTTCAGCATTTGCTATGCAAGTGTTTACTGAATTCACAAACAGGAGAGAGCTTCACAGAGACACACATCACAGCAGAGCCTCCTGCACAGATGTCAGATTTCCACAGAAGCCTCCCAGAGGCACAAAGATTTCACAATGGACTATTTTTAGTCCTGATAATTAATATTGGAGGAGAAAGGGAGGAGAATGAAAATGTAGCCCCAGCAAAAAGGCAATTACCATCGACACCATATATTCTCACCTACAAGATGTGTTATTTTCAAGAAAATGAAAAGAAAAACCCTCCCAAGCCTATAGATTGTTATATTACACCTCCCATGAAAGACATTTAATTCTTCTCTTTTAAAATTCTAAAATAGCTTGGTTTCCTAGGTTAATATATGCATTAAGTGTTCTACCAGCCTGGATTTTACAGTTAAAAAAATCTGTTTATTTCTGAGTCCCAGAAAGCAGGAGGTTCGTTCTCTCGCACATACTGTGTAACCATGATGAGCAGTTGTACAAGAGAGCCTTGGCAACACCTTTCTACTCCTTGGTGTAGGGTCCCTGGTGTCTCATTTTAAAAGTATTTCTCTACTTTCTTAAAGTTTCATTGAAGTCAGTTTTGCCTGTGAAGACCTTGGCATTGCCTGTGGATTCATCCCTATCTCTTAAGTAAGGATGCTTTTGTACAACCTAAATTAAATCCCAGTCCATGAGGAGATGTAGAACAACCTTAGCATCCCTTGAGGTCTGGCAATGCAGTAAAAGGAATCATGGGAACCACCTGTGACCAAAGTTTGCCTCTGCAGTTCACTGTTGTTCACTTTTCCTAAACCAATGGCTAAGTGCTGAGTCCATGGAGGGCAGCAAGTTTCATCGTGAGGATCCACCCGCTGCTTTGACTGCTGAACACAGTTCCCTTTTTAATGGATACCTCTGCTCTACTTGAGATCAGTGTCCTCTTTTTCTTAGGCTTCTGTGCGCTCCTCATTTCTACAAAACTTGTACAAAATTTAGCTCTTTTCTGAGAGCTTCTCCACTATTTCCATCCCAGTTTGCTCTTTGTCTGAGTGCCTGAGAAATGTTGGTGTTCTCCAGGAATCAACCCTCTTCTTCCTAAATCTATACGTTCAGCCTAGACTCTCCAAGACTTACATTTGTATATTTTTTCACATCAGCGAGTGATTTCCTACTGATCCACCGTAGGAATCTCAAATTCAACACACCCGAAACTGACCTTAATACCTTTTTACTTCAAGCCAATACCTACTCCTGTGCTTGTATATTGGTCGCTGGTGCTATAATCTCCTCAGTCACCGAAGGTGGGCCACTCTATAAGTTTTACAACTCCTTGCTTTCATCCTCCACATTCAGTTTATCACGAGTTCAAACAATTTCATCTCCAAAAGAGTTCTTAAATCTATACATTCTTCTGTATCTCTACCATCACTCCTCTGGTTCAAATCCTTATCATCACTTGCCTGGATAACTATAGCAGCTTCCTAAACTATCTCCCTGTTTCCCTGTTCTCCAATTCATCCTCCCTCTGTCAGAAAGGTCTTTCTAAAAATAATCTGAACTATATAATTGCCCAGCTTAAAAAACTTTCAGTGGTTTCTTATCATCTGAAGGATAACATCAAAACTTACCATAGTGTATAAATGGCCCCTGCTTTTCTATCTAATCTCAAGCTTTCCAAAAACTGTATTCCTACCTGACTGTACTCTAGGAACGCTAAACTGCTTGAAGGTGCTCTCACATATCTTGTTTTCTAATCTTTTTAATTCTATTATGTCTTCCTAATTAACTCATTTACCGCTTATATCCTAGATTTAGCAATGATCTTGTATCCTATGAGATCCAGCTTCCGATTCCTCCCTGATAGATTCCTCCAACACCCATGATACTTTATGGATACTTTATGCTAGTGCTGTCAATGAAACCAAGACCCACAGTATAAAGATGAGCAAGAGCTCATGTGTGTCATCTGCTAGGCTCCATGCCTCTATCCTCAACAGTTAAGGAAAGCCCCTAAAAGTCATGGAACAAGTTGAGGGGTATTGGATTGGGGATCAAATTATCCTTTGCTTCTTCATGTTTATTTTCCTAAAAAAAAAATACAGGGAGGAATCTGTGCCTTGCTTTTGTTTTCCTCTAATTTCCCCTACATCTATTTGCCCACCCTTCACCATAACAGGCCCTTGAGATTTTCCTAAAATTCAGTGTGGAATTTCTCCTTCTTATTCCAGTCCCTTCTCCTAGCTCACTTCCTTTATTCCTGCAGCTTCAGCTCTCACTCCCTTATGGAAGTTTCCAAAATCATCAACTCCCACTCTGATGCCCTTATGTACTTTGGGGACTTTCCTGAGTGGAGGCCAGACTGCTCTTCTCCTGAATATTCTACTAGGAGCTCAAACAAGACGTTAAAATAAGATTTATTCTCTTCCCCAAGCCCCGTCTCCCCATGATTTTCTTGTTTTGTTTGAAGGCAACAACATTCTTAATCATTCAGCCTTGAAAAATGCAGAATCAACTTTGTCATCTTCTTCTTCTCTGCCTCCCACATTTAATCAGGAACAACAGCCTTTTTAATTAATACGAATGTGGGGGAATTAGCAAAGTTTTCAAATATGACAAGTAGTTTGGTTTAATTGATGTAGAGGGTATATTGAAGCATTGATGGCCTGTGAGACCAAAATGTAACATGCTGTGGAGGCTTAAATCAGAGATAAGGAACTCAGAATCCATTGAAATGGACACTTTGAAGGTGACGAGAATATCTATTATAAAAAATAAGTTTTAGTAAAAACTAATCTGGCCCTGACATACAGAGGGTTTAGAATAGGGAAACGGGAATATTTAAAGTTAAAATACAAAGAATCATAGTCCAGTGACACACCAGCTGTGTGACTTGGTGAGGCATTAAGTTTCTCTGAGCTTAAGTGTCCTCTCTAGAAAACAGTGCAATAATATTGATCACAGGACCATTGTGTGGGTTAGAGATAATGCATGCAAACGCACCTTTAATAGTGTCAGCACATTTGCGGCAAAAATAACTTGTTGCCATGGTTTCAAGAATGACACCACTAACCAGGGGACTTCCTTCACTTTTTGGTTCCTCTGGCCTTGAGCCCCAGCTATAAGTTAGTCTAGTCTCAAGGAATACTGAGATTGTTTCTAGATACAGTCAGACTTCATCAATGCCATAAAGAATGTCTATTATCTTAAATTCAGAGCACAAACTCCTTGAGAACACAGATTTGTCCATTTCCAATCTTCAAAGCATAGTACGTACCCAACACACAGGAAAAACTCAATATGCATTGACCGAATAAATGAATGAATAAGTGAATGAATGAATGAGGAGGGCAAGGTCCATGGTTTGCCAGTGACAGCAGCTTCCTTTCAACTCTAGTTAGGTTTCCAGCTATTTGAGCAGCAGCATACTTCTCCAGCTCTGTGAACACTTTTGAGTTACCCTTGGCACCTGTAAGCAGATATTAACTGGTACTTGGGTCCTTTTTCTTCTTTCCAAGTGTCCTCAAGTACACTTTAAAGCTGTTCAAATTGGCAGAAGGAATTTCCTCTTGTATCTTCAAGAGATAAGGTAATAAGAATGCTTCAGTCCTATTTACATTAAAAGTTAATGCCTTTATTTATTCATCTACTTTTATGGATCTATTGTGCCTTCCTAAATCCATCTTCGGCTCTTTGGCTTTCTCTCTGGACAAAATTGCCCTTGCTTAAGCCGGATATATATAGAGAAATGAGCAATTAGCAGCCCCAGGAACTGCCTGCTGGGGAGACGCTCATCCTGTCCCACGATGGCAGCTGTCCAGACCTCCCAGACAGACTCTGACTTCCTTGACCTCTGCCCTGCTCTTCTTAGACCTCCGCTGCCTGATTCCCCTGCATTTGTCAGAGCGTCTCCTTTCACAGGATGATGTCTGCGGGGTTTGCTTTGTAATTTGAGGGAAAAGGCACAGAGTCAGAGGCCTTTCCAGGAAGAGCTGACCCAGGAGGGCTGCCATCACCCTCCTCTCCCACCTCCGCTTTCTGTCTCTACATGAAGTAAAGCCACCCTGCAAGGAGCATCACACCAGCCTCTAAGCTTCTCCCCTTTTCCCACTTCTGGGCCAATGGGACTGTGACTGCACCCAGGAGCCAATTAGGGCATGTTCCTGAAGTTAGGAGCTGGAGAAAAAGAAGACAAAGATAAATTAAGAACTAGAATGAAGAAAAAATTTGCAAGTGAAATCAGAAAAAAAATCCCTTGGACTGGGGGCTGGAATTGATAAGTAAATGAGCAGTGTCTCCTCCCCACCACTCACTCCCAGTTCTTTTTATTATTTCTGTTAGTACTGTTAGAGCCAATTTGGAGAGACAGTATATAGAAATTGCTTCCCAGGGGTTTCTGTCTGTTAGGTTTCAATTCCATGAGTACTTGTGGCATAACTTAGAGAAAAGGGGCTATATTTTGGCTTCTGATGGAATTTTGTTTTCAGGCAGAATTTTTAATGACATCACTAATTAAGTAAGTGAGTAAAGTTACCAGCAGAGTGTTTGAGTCATCAGTAGGTGCCCAACAAACGGTCAGGCATGGACTAAACTAATTACTATTATAATTACTAGTATTCTGATGTTGTTGTTGTTACTGTGAAGAGTGGAATGTCTTAAAAGTCAGCTAGATCCCTTAGCCTCTTGTCATTGCTTCCAGGGAGGAGTGTGCTCACTGTGCATTTGGAGCCCCCAGCCTTTTGTACAGCATCATGAGGTTGGGTGGGGTCTCTAGACATAATCTATAACTAGACTGTAGGGTGTTTAAACACAAAGTATGGAAGTTAGAACATTTCCCACCAAGCGTTTGTCTCTGATGAGCCAAACACTGCCTTGAACACATGGCAGGACGAACTCAGTGACTGCTGACTGGGCCACTTTGAGTTGGGTCGGGTCTGTGGTTTCTGTATCTGTGATAGAAGTCCACAGTGTATATTTGAATCACACAAAGAATAGAGATCTGGCCTTAAACAACCTGCTTTTCTATCCTGAGGACATATCACACAGTGTTTAGGGCATGCTTCTAGAGTCAGATTCGGGTTCCAGCTTCAGCTCTATGAGTTCATTAGCTGTGGAAGAGAATTTTAGGCAATCTATCTCATCTAAGTTCCAGTTTCCTTTTATATGAATCAACACTATTGATAGCACTACCAGAAAGGGTAAACGAAGATTTTATTTGTTCTTATGCATATGTGGGTTTCATGAACACGAATCTGGAGATTAGATTAGTGGTTACCACTGATCAGAGAATAGGAGGAGGGAGGGGGGAAGGAAGGGAGTTTGAGTAATAGGTACAAACATACACTTCAGTGGAGGAAACAAGACAAAGTGTTTGCTAGATCAGTAGAGCGACTGTAGCATACAATAATCCATTGCATATTTCAAACACCTAGAAGAAAATAATTTCAATGTTTCTAGCATAAAGAAAAGACAAATATTTAAGCTGATAGCTATTCCAATTACAGATTTGATCTTTACGAATTATATAAATGTATTAGATCATCACATGTACCCCAAAATACGTGCATCTACTTATGTATCAATAAAAAATAAGATTAAAAAAAGACTTATTGGAAGAGTTCAATAAACCGATGCATATTAGGCATAAACCACAGTTGTTGCAGGAAGCACGTGCTCAAATGAATTCTGTATGTCTGACTGCTGTAAGGCATTATGGATCCCTTTATACTTCTAGTCAGCTCCCTGTCTCTTCAGATCTACATTCTGCTCAGAGACACAATACTACGTCTCTGCTTTATCTTTCTGACCAGTCCAGGGAAGAGGGACTGCTATTTTTATTTCTTTCTAACACCGGAGGCTGTTCAAACCCTGCCAGCGCAACCTGTTTTCTTGATTTTAATTAAGTAAGGCTTTACGGTACTTGCTTCAGTAAAGCCCAAGTAATAGAGTCGAGGTTAGCTGGTTGAACCCAAACTCTAGAGTGTTAGTGCCAGCTTTCCTGAAGATGCTGGGCAATCTAGCTTGGCATCTTGTTGTGGAAGAGAATTAATAAAAAATGATTATGTCGCTCTTTGCAAATATGACTTGCAGCAGGAATAATCAATGATAATAACACGGGACTGGAGCCGCTGGGGAGTAAACTAACCTTTACCAGTGGGCATATTCCAGGAAACCAGCCCCTCCTGGGCCTTCCTAAGGGCTGCCTGGAATTCAGTAGACATACAGGTATTCCAAATAAATGTGAGCAATTACTCCAGGGCGTTCCTTTGATCACCAGAGAATTTGATCACCACGTCATCCTCGATTCCTCCTGCTCCACTGTGGATCTCCAATTTGTCATAAATTCCCATGTCTGAGGTCTTTTTCTTTCTTGTCATTGCCACCACTTGGGCCTCAGTCCAAGCCCTTACTTCTTTTCTGGAATACTACAACAGGCTTCCACCTGGCCTCTCTGCCTCCACTGTCTTACTATGATTCAGGACTTCTTCCATATTAGTGTGGGAGTGTCCTTTTTAACACACGGAGGACTGACCCATCACTTCTTTGATCCGCTTTCCTCATTGGCTTCTCGCCGCATGCAGAATTAATGCCAAACCCTTCTGCCCATGGCATGCAAGGGAGGGGGGTGTCTCAAAAAGAACTGACATCTAGGTCTGCCTATTCTGTCGGGAATTTACCCTGATGGCATAACAAAATAAGTTTTATTATGACTCTCACGTCCAGTTTAAAGAAAATGCGAATCAGACCATTTTGGTAGCTTGTCAAAGTCTCAGTGTGAATACTTGACCTCATAGGGTCTAACTTCCAAGGCCAAGTTCTTTCTACCAGGCTGGCCTCACTGCCTCATTCACAAACTACTATTCCTGGCAGGTTCCAGTTAACATTTCCAGTCACAGTTGTTTCTCTGCCTACCCTTGTGCTCTGCTTGGAGGAGCCACACCAAACCACCCACAGTTACCCACCGGCATGCAAATATCCAAGCTGCAAGCCTTGCAGAGTGTCGTATGCCTAGCACACAATTCCCACCACGCTTCCTGATGTAGTATTCCTCTGTGGCTCAATTCCTGCTCTTCCTGTAGAGTCAGCTGAAATGCCACCCATCCAGGAAAGCTTCCTCAATTCCTTGGGCAAAGTTCATTGTTCCTTTCTTTGTATTACTTTATAATAGCCATCACTCTTCCATTCATATACCTCTGCATTCATATACCTCTATGCATTATCATTGCATAGGTTTACATATCACCTACCGCCTCTCTTCAGTGCTTGATAATTGTCTGATCTCTATCTGTATCTCTACTGCCTGGCACAGGACAGGGAGCATGGAAGGTGCTCACATCTACTTTAGTGACTGAGAATAAAGGAAAAATGAAATATCAATACAAGAAGTTATTCTTTTCCTTAGACTGACATTTGTCTGTCTCTCTAGTAACCATCACACACACACAAATACTTTTTCTCCTTGTAAATTCAGGTTATGTTGAGTTAACATTTTTCAAATAAATTTAGCAAGGAAAATGCTAAATCAGCTCTGTGTAAATCAAGCAACCATGCTTGTGCATGAGAATCAATTACTCTATATCCCAGTTTTACAAAATAACATTTCTACTGGCACCTGGCTAATTTATAAGCTAGCTTAGGAACACCTATGGCTGCATGCCCAACCCCTCCTCCCTACAATATAACAGAGTGCTTACATCTAGGGGGATTTCTCGACTATTTCTTGAGGTTAGTCAGGCAACTTTGCCAAAACCACTGGAGAAGTAGAACTTCTATAATATAAATATCTGGCTGTAAATCTCTTGCTGGTTACTTTTAACTAAAGCGTTCCCCAAATAAGGTGATCTATGAAAGCTCTATCAGTTTGGCCCTTCGGCAGCACAAATCTAAGCTTCCCCTCTTTGTTGATGTCATCATTTATAACAAAGCACACTAAAAGGAAGGGGTTGAAACCATGGCAAAGTGCAGGTATTTGTATCGCATTATCTCACGGGATAGTTGGCTACCAGAGAACGCTGAGGGAAAATGAATTCAGTGAGAGCAGCTTTTGCAATAGCTGCCGCTGAAGACGCGCTCGGACCCAGGGGAGTGGGCGGGGGAGGCTCTACTGTCTTTGTCATTACTTGCAGCCAAAGAAACCACATCATTATTTCTGAAGGAGACTCTGACCAGACATTTCATTTGAAAACTGTCATTTTACAAATGTTTAATTACTTCTCAAATGCAAAGGATGACTGCAAATTTGTGATCTGTCGTGTAAGAAGCTATCAACCTCAACCTCCTTGAGTCACTGCAAAGAAAAACATTTTCCGTATAAAATTAAAGTGGTTTGATCACTTTGTATTCAGAATGATTGTTCTGTCTTCCCTGTGGCTTTGTTCTCTGATCTCATCTATACCTCAGGGGAGATCTCCCAGTTAAAGCCTCATGGTGAGCAATGGCTTTTCCCTCTTCCCTCTATGCTCATTCCAGGGACTAGAGATTTACTTCAGTTCCAGCTGCATGGCTAAGAAATCGCCTGAAAATTAACTTCTGATTTTAATTAGGAGAACTCCGTGACATTTCTCTGGGATTCTTTGAAGATCTAGCTCATTTGGTTTTCACATATAAAATTTAAGTTGGCACAGTTTTTAACGGGGGTGGTTGCCGTTTCTAACGATGTCATATGTTCCGTTTGACAGATATAAATGAGTAACTTGGTCCCTAGATTTAGATCCAGAGAGGACACAAAAATGAGTAAGGATAAACGTTTGCCTGCTTCA
>NW_016107954.1:732394-797166 GCF_001604975.1 Cebus imitator | reverse complement strand
ATTCAGTTCCAATTCCCACTTCTCCACACAGCTTCCGGTGATACCTGTAACTAAAAATAATCCCAGCCTTCCTCCGTTAGATTTCCCATAGCTTTTTATCTGGAAAAGTCTCATAACACGGATAGTTAATAACCATATTATATAGTTATTGCTCTTTTCGTCTCTCCTCAAATAAACTTTAAGTTATTTGAGGACAAGGTTTTTATCTCATGAATTTTGTATTCCTCCAGAGACTAGCATGCAGGAGACAATGAAAACATACGTGTTATATTAATGAAAGGACAAACTTCCTCAAATTATTTATATTATAGTGGATGTGCAGGGGAAGAAAAGTGGGAGAGGAATACAATTTGAAGCAGAAAAATGATATCAGTATTATGAGATGGAAGCCAGGGACTCGACAAACTCCAGTGAGAGAAAGCCAGTAATTTAATTGGAGGAGGCAGTAACAACCGAAGGCTGAGGCAACAGCTGTTCTGATCTGCCCAGGACTGAAGGGTTTCCCAGGATGGGAAAAAATGGGACAGTCCCAGGCAAACCTTGACAAGGTGGTCAGCCTATTCAATGCCAAGACTCATTTACAGTGGCAACCGGAGGGGATTTTCCACAGGAAAAACAGCCTGCCACAGCTAGAGAAGGCTTCTGATCTTGGTGTTTGATTGTATATACCGCCAAAACGTGGTATAATTATTTCCTTCAAGTTTCTCTGTGACTCTTAAGGGTATGCATGTTTACTGAAGGTTAAAGAAGAAATGATTGGATTGATTTATATTTCATCAAGAAGAATGTAGGATGGAGATCAGGAAGAGTTTTCTCACTTTAAGTTACCTAGAAGGAAAAGCAAGTGTTGTCCACATCCAAAAACCTTTTTCCCTTGGAATGAACCAGCTCTGGAAGTATTAACTTTTTATATTAATTTATTGTGTACTCAATAATGAACACACACTTATGAAGCATATGTTTGTAATACAAAGAATTGATATTACAGATATTAAAATTAATACACCTTTCAATTTTGTAGGCTAAGTTTCAGAATGAGCCAATTCTAGCTCACATTATTTTTCTCAAGCTCTACATGAATAGGAGACTCTGAGACCTGTTTTATCTTGAGCATCTCTTCAATGTGCTGACTCAGTTGTACTCCATTCATCAGAACCAGGAAGACGTGGGAGGGGAGCATACCACAGAGACTGGAAGCTGGAAGTTGGTAGCAGGGCAAGGACAGAAGATGAAAGCTAGCAAGATAAAATGGGTCAAACTGGGGGTAATTGGTCAGAGCCTAAGCAGAAACTTGAGAAGCCAAAGCAGGTTAACCAGAAACAAATGATCCCATATAGGGTTGAGAGGCTGGAGGAAATCAGGCTGAAATGAAGCTGAGAGAAGTGCCTCATTCACAGCTAGAGCAAACGTGAACACAGGGCCTAGTGCAACCTTGGTAGATGGTTGGGCTCTGCAGTCCAGTCTCCTATTGTCTGCTATTCTGTTTGTGGGAAATTCTGCCCCAGAGAGCCACAAACACTCCATAAGTGGCTTCTCATCAGATTCAAGGCACAGTCTCAATTCATTCTAGTCAGCCAATCAGAAGACAGAGGAAAACTGTGACTAAGCAATGCATTTAGAAGCTTATTCCTGGACGATGTCACATTCCCTAAACCATGATTTAAAATTAGATGGGGGCAGAACAGATGAAAAGAAACTGGAGAAAAATAATCTCTTCATCTTGCAGAGGAAGTGGCATGGGATGAGCTGCGGGCAGGGATGTCACTCTTTCTGCTCATCCAGGCCTCCTGGAGAGCCTCCTAAGACTAAGGCCAATGGCCATTATCGTGGGGAAAAGCACAGAACATTGTAATACTGTTCTGTCTAACAAAAAAACTGCATCTTGGATAAACCTTTGCCAGTTTACAACAGGATACATATCCTTTTACAAAAGGAGGAGCGCATTATTCAGGAGTATAAATTAGGACATCTTCACTGAGCTTTAAATAAATTCAAGAAAACCTCAAAGACAGCTCTATTTTCAGTCTATTGCAAGAACTGCATAAACTCAAAACATGCATACAGAACAAAACAAAACCAGCTAATTGATTTTATATACCTAGGCACTCACCTATAAAAGAACTCCCATGGGGCTCTTCTCTGCCAAAGCATTTGAACTGTCCGAAGAAACACTTTCAAGGAAACCAAGGAAGTAGATATTGGAATCCCAGTTGTTCTTCCCCCGTTTTTATATGGCAAATCTTAGGGGTAACTGCAAATGCTGAAAGGTGAAATACTACAGTGGCCTTTTAGCAGGATGGAGAGGGGCAGCATATAACACCTTGCACAGAATTTAGAGAACAGACATATTTTTTACTTGAGAAAAGTAGAAATAGTATTATCAAAGCATGCAGAATTGCTGGAGAAAGAAGAAATCTGGGAAGCAAAATTATCGTTGGTGAAATTTCTAGTAGCACATTATATGTGGGTATGCTTGTGTGGAATGAAACAAGAAAAGTAGTCTTTTGAAACCTCCTCTGGGTGTTCACTGCTGTATTTTTTGAGTTCTCAAGTGCTTATTTTTAGACACGAAATATGTTATCAAACACATATTTTCCTTGTAGTAATCAGACGTCCAGTCAACAAAGTCAATCCATGTTAACTTTAAAATAAATGGGATAAAAGTAGAGGTTGTATTCCATAACTTTGTCCAAGTAGAAAAAGGCATTCAAGCTGTCCAGAATATGACCCCAACCAACTTTCCCATGCTTTAGCCCTGCTGCCTTCTTCGAAGGACTCCCAGGTCCAGTTTGATCCACTGCTTGTGCTCCCCAGACATGCCCTATCCTTTGCTACCTGCTGGACTTGGTCTGTTTTTCCCTCCCCTAGAGCATCCATCTTCTCCCTTCTTCCCTCGTCACATTTTCCTGAGCCTGAATTTCATCTTCCTGATGAAGCCCTGTCACCATCAAAATCAGACTGTTTTTAAGTTCAAAGAATCCTGAGCGACCCCTAGCCAACTCTTCATTTAATAACCTTTGAGACTGAAGCCTAAAAAAATAGAGCTTGCTTGAGGCTCCACAGCAGTGAGTGGCAGTGGCACCTTCCTCTTCTGTCCCTCTGCGGGCCTTTGCACCCATGTGTCTACAGGTGATACATAACAGTCCCTGCTCTCTCCACGAATGAGCTGCTTCTGTAGGACAAGGTCTACCCTAAATGTTGAATCTTGAAAACATAGAGGGATGCCTAACACATACTAATTCTCTCTAGTTGAAATGAGGAGAGAAAAACAAATCTTCCTCTCAAATTCAATCTGTATTCACAGGCAAAATCTTTAGAATGGCACTGATGATGGAGACAGGCATTTCCCAAATAAAATTTGGCGATCTTAAAAGAGATTATATCTAAGAGAATTCAGACATACAAAAACAATTTGTTTGTTTTCATAAGCTGTAAAGCCCAACAACATACTGAGATTTACATTTTTGTCCCTGACTGTTTCAAACCTGACTACTTTAACAAGAACTGTCTAACTTTTGCCACTGTACTGCTTGGCAGTTTTATTGCCAATCGGCTGATTAGCTGTAGTGTTCAAGTCAAATTAAAATATGACGTATTTATTGCACACATAATAATGCACATGTACGTTATTCAATGTATACTCCACAAAGGATTTTAAATGAGAAAAACAGTCTTTGAGGTTCAAGGAGCTTGCGTTTTTATTAATTTTTTCAAGGATGCACATACAGGCCGGCGCGGTGGCTCACGCCTATAATCCCAGCACTTTGGGAGGCCAAGGCGGGTGGATCACGAGGTCAAGAGATCGAGACCATCCTGGTCAACAAGGTGAAATCTTGTCTCTACTAAAAATACAAAAATTAGCTGGGCATGGTGGCGCACACCTGTAGTCCCAGGTACTCGAGAGGCTGAGGCAGGAGAATTGCTTGAACCCAGGGGGCAGAGGTTGCAATGAGCCAAGATCGTGCCATTGCACTCCAGCCTAGGTAACGAGAATGAAACTCCATCTCAAAAANAAAAACAAAAAGGATGTGCATATAGCATGGAATAGAGCAGAGGAGATAGCTCAAAAATAACAACTGCCAAGAATATAGGAAATGGATATTTGTGTTCTCCGAGTGAATTATTATACTGTGCGGGACAGGGCGCAAGTTGTAATGTTTGTCAAGACTTGAAGAAGTTTTTGTTCTGCCATTCATTAGTGGTGGAATCTTGGGAAAACTGCCGCTTGTCTCTAAGCCCTGGTTTTCATGTACAACATAGGATTAATAATGGTATTTTCCTCAAGACTTTGATGTGAGAGTTGAACGAAGTACAGTTGCCTCTCTTTATCAGTGATTCCATGTCCTCAGATTTAACCAACCACAGAAATGAAGCAATAAAAATAACCATACGACAATAAAAATAAAAATATAAAACTACAGCATAACAACTGTATAGTGTTACCTCTTATTAGGCATTATAAGTAATCTAGAGATGATTTATATGGGAGGCAGGGCATAGGTTAAATGCAAATACTATGCCATTTTATATAAGGGACTTGAGCCTCTGCTGATTTTGGTGTCTGTTGAGGTCCTGGACCCAGTGCTCCGTGGAGAGTGACAAATGACTATACTACATACAAAGCACTTAGCGAAGCTCATAGCACAAACTCAATGAATGTAAACCAGTATTAGTCTTAAGAAAAGTACCTATAGAGAAGAAGAATCATAGGCAAAGTGTATGTTTTAGGAATGAGCAGAAGGTGAGTAATCGAGAGGGGAAAAACAGCAAAGCAGATTGGCCAGGGCCAAAGCCACAACTGTGTGTCGAGAAAGTAAGGTGACAGGAAGAAAAGTAAATGACTTTTGACTACACATGAAGAAGCAGGACTGCTTATGACTACCTGGTCTTCCCAACACCCATTTGGGCAAAAATAGATACCTCAGGATATTTATTCTGGGGTATGGATCAACCCAACTTAATTCTACCTATGCTCAATAAAATCGTTTTGGTCTACTTACCACCTCATTCTACCTTCATCTTTGGAGACATGGCTTTCAGTGTGTTTTAAAATGAGATATGAACTACTTTTGTTAACAGAAGACCTTGAGCAGCAGAAGGAAACTTACCTAGTCATTATACAGTTGACAAGATTTTTACTTATGCATACCGGCTAAACTAATGCACACTGGCTAAACTAATGCACGCATTGTTAGAAAAATTTATAGTTGGCACTATTGAAACATAATTATATCTTGACATGAAGCCACAGAACATGACTTGTCTTTCTATTAGCAGTTATAGTGATCTATATTCTATCTATTAAATACAGGGGTCTGAATACAGGAGTTACAAGATCTATACAAATTACATCAACCTGGATATATATGTGTGTGAGTGTGTGTGTGTGTGTGTGTGTGTGTGTGTGTATGTATGTATCCAGAAAGCTAAAGAGTTATATACATATACAGACTATATATATATATATATATATATAGACTATATATATAGCTCTTTAGCTTTCTGAAGAAAGTGATTACAGTTGATATCTCGTACTGTGCTTCTCCATGTAGTGCCTCTTAGAGAAAACAAATGCAGAAGTTGATGTTTGCCACGCCACTCTTCCCTTTAGAATCTGATATTAGTTCCTAAGCCCTTCTCCAACTTCATGGCTAATGAGGTGGGTGGGACAGAAGTGGCTGCTCCAATAAGGAGAGCTTTCCCAATCTTCTAGTCTAAATTAGAAATCTCCTGAAGGCAGACACTATCCTGAGCGGGACATGAAGAGCAGGAGACCTCTGCATCCCAGAAGAGCCTGGCTCTAAACATAGGCACATGATCAATTAGTATGAATGAATGTAGACACAAGAAAATTCTATATGGACAATGTTTATGTGTCCTGAGCACTGCTGGGGTCTCATACCTGCCCAGAACATATTAGTCACTTAATTAATGCCTGTGGGAATAGAAAGAAGTAAATAAATAAACTAATATTTAAGAACTTTACTATTCAAGGTAGAACTTATATACATAATCAAAAGTCCAAGCAAAAACCAAATCTAGGATACCAGTCTAGAAGTACTAGAGGCCAGAAAAGACAAAATTCAGCATCAGAAATAGCTGGCAGCAAATGTCAGCAAAACAAACCTGCTGAACAAGGAGAACTTAGACTATGGGCTACATTCCTTTGAAGTTGTGGCTCAAGAGTAGTAACCGTGGCCACTGAAAGGTGAAGGTTTCCAAGCCTTGAGCAGCCTCATTAGCAGGCTCAGAGGAAGGCTAGCATATGATTCCAGGTACGTCCCCTACTTTGGGAGAATCAGGCTTAAAATGTGGAAATAGTCCAGTCTCAGCAATGAGGATTTCCCAATTCTGGCACATCAGCAGGAAGGTCTGATCTGCCAGGATTGGGAAAAAAAAAAAAAAAAAAAGGATTGGAAATAGCAAGGTTGCATCAGTAAGGGACTGTTGTGTAACATCTTGTGGACTGAGATTTTCACCCAGAAATAGTCGCCAGAAGAATTCGGCTTCAAATTCAGTTAAAAAAAAATCTAATTCCTTTTCTAGGTTTAACAACTACAGAAATAAAAAAGATATATAAATAGGTAGCGTGAGCCTGACCTAGTCATCTGTCTTGGTAATTAAATGCTTGGCTAGTTGATGGTGGGGAGATGAAGCCAGGGTTACATACATGATACTCAGACAGTCTCACCAGCAAAGCAGCTAGTAATGCAAATAAATTTTCTACTAACATATGAGAGCCTTTGAAATTTGTTTCTTTTTTTTTTTCTTTTTTTTTAGATTGCAAAACTAGATCTTTTCTAAGTTCAAGAGAAGGGAAAGATATTTATGAAGCTTATTAGTGAGCAGACAGAACTTTACCTGATAAATATAAACTATCCCCGAGCCTCCCAATGTCTCTTTAGCATCTCCCAGGGGAACAGAGCAGGGTTTCTACACATTAGAATAAATCTTCAGTGCTTTATCACCACGGGTCCTGAAGGGGCTGAATGAAGTGTCAAAAAAATTATTGAGAGATTTTTCCTCTCTGCTCACAGTTCTGTAACCTTAATTTAGTGTATCCTCACATTCGCAATTTCTTTTCTGAGAAAAGCCAGAATAAATGCAAGTCAGGATGCATTATATGGAAAGCTTATTTGCTTGGACATATGATCACTGTGGTGCAATGGATCTACTTCTCTATGCCAGAATATATTCTAAGAGGAGGCTGAGACTGCCTTATAGTCTAGGCCCTGGTGTTATAGCCAGGCTAGTTAAATAAAGTGCAAAGCTACATGAACTGGACAAACTGGGCCCTTTCTTCTACTTGAAATAACAGAATCGTGTGACAAATATATGCATAATGGTACATTTACCTTAAAATGCCCAGATAATTGCTTTAACTCTGCACTTGACTTTACTAACATATCTACTCATTGTGAAGTTTCAAAGAGGCTTGTTTAAATCTGGATTTTAGGGAAATAACAATTTTCTAAAGCATCATTCATCCACAGACAATTTAGAACAATTTTATTTTAAAAAACCTAATAAAAGCACTTACATAGACCCTAAGAATATGAATATAGGGAACAGGTAACTGGGTGCGCAAAACACTCATTTGCATACACAATCAGGCATTTACGGAAGTGTGTGCCCAATTGTGCATGTAAAGACAGGTTTCATTTGTACTTCATTGCTTCAAACAATGGACATCCTGTATCCTGGAGGTCTATTCTCAACGAGTAGCTTTATAAATTTCCCATTTCAGTTTTCTTTTCTTTAAATGTGAAAGTAACCTGAAAGCTGCTTACTGAAGTTCAACCTCTTCCGCTTGGTTCTGTTGGGGAGATTCTAAGTGATGACTTATGATCATGATTACCTTGCAAACTTCTTTAGGCTTCCAAGGAAGTAGAGTGGAGCCAATAGAAGAAATGTTAAGAGTTTTAAGAAAGTGCTGCTTGTTGACAGCAGAGATTATCTTGTTTGATATAATCAATTTTGATGACACCACAATCTGAGATCTTCCTTGAAGCTGATTTTATTGAGAGAATAGATTAAGTATGTCTGCCAGCTAGAGTTTGGTCAACAAATTTTTATTTTGTCAAATTTCTCTTGTAGGCAAGACATATATCATGAAGTCTTGCTTTTTTTTTTTTCCTTGAATAAAACTCCATTTCTGAAAGGAAAATACCATGACAAGGTATATTGGGGAAATAAACGAGTCTCCTTCTTTTCTAAATCATGTGCTTTGATGAGAAATTTTCATATAAGCCATCTATCATTCCTGAGTCTTAACAACATTTGACTAAAGTTTTTGTTTTTATTGTTATTGTTTTCTTTCAAGGACAAGGGATGGGAGGAATAGAATTGGAAATAATTTAAGTAGGACTTCTTAAAACTATACCGATTTTTATTTTGCAAAGGCAGGGGGGGGATTGTATTACATTTGAAAAATAAGCAAACCCCATAGCTTTAGACAGGGGAATTTAGATTTCCACAATTTTTGTGGATGTTTAAGGGGAGAATGACCTCTAAATAATTGGTCATCACAATTCTATACCCAAAAGTTGATCCGAAAGAACTACTCCACGCTGTAACGCTCATGGGCAGCGTTCCCGTCTCACATTTAAAAATGATAGTGGATTTCTAAACACAATTGCACAAATCTTAAAAACTACTCAAATCTCCAAGAAAATGTTCCTCTTAGAACATGAGCTTCTCTGCAGCTGGCCTTACATCACAGTAAGAGGGCATTCTATTCTTATCTTGTGTGCAAGACTGAGTTAGAATCTTGTGTTCTAGTCCTGAGTGTATTGGCCCAGTTAATCCTCCCTAACAAGGTGAGTGACAGTGGAATAAATGTAACTTCACTCTGGGACCTGCTGAAGTTCAACTTCCTACCACTTGATTCTAAGTGATGACTTAGGATCATGAATTCCTTACAACCTTCTTTTGGCTCCCAAGGGCAGTAGGGTGGAGTGAATAGAAAAAATCTTCAGTGTTAAGAAAGTGTGCTTTCCCATCTCGAAAGATGCTTCCTGCTTCCTCATCTCTTCCTGCGAGGACACCCCGTTTTTAGAGTTGAGGAAGCAGTACTATGTAATACGCAAGGTACGGATCTAATAAGCTGTTGATCTGACCACTGTATGACCCGGCACTTGAAGCATGTAACTATTGAGGCAGGGGCTCAGGCAGGACAAGAATATTTACATTTTATTCCCCTTTGCCTTCTTTTATTCTGGATTGGAAATGAGAACTCAAAACTGTATTAATCCGTTAGTGACTGTTGTATGTATTCCAACCTGCAGACATTTTTCACATGCACAGATGATGATCTTAGTGGAACTTTTAGGTGTAATCATGGCAGACATTTTTGCTTACCTACCCAATAGCTATTTCCACCATCCTTAACAACAGCAACCTGCTTCCTTTATGAGAGAGGCCACTTTGCTCCAAAGAAGCTCAAATACCAGAAACTCATTTTCTGAGACTCCCTGGCAGCTAGGCTGGGCATAGCCAGGCCATCAAACCTTAATTAGCAGGATCCAGGGGAAAGTTTGAGGGCAGATATCTGGAGCAGCTTTCCTTCCTTAACAAAAGGAAACATGCAAGAAAAATCCTCTTTCCCTTTTTGCTTCTGCTAAATATTGCTGTGTCCGCAAGCTTGCCTGCAACTGCTACTCCTGATGTTTCAAGTCACACACCGGAGAAGACAGGAAGAGGCTGGGCCTTGAGGCTCTCACTGTAGCCCTGACTTCCACCCCACCCCGACTCCTTACGTGAGGTAATAAACATCTTTATTGTTGAAACCCTTTTTAGTTGGTGTTGGAAGGAAACACTGTTGATGCCTCTTTTACCCAAAAGAAACTCTACCAAGTAACACTGTGCCTTTCATGGCACCCTTCCTTACTTTCCCTCCCACTGTCCCCAGCTCACACCCATACTACATACCTCACCACCAGGAAGGAGTGACGGCTCAATATAATCCAGTTTGTGGAATGATAAAGCAGGAGATATCAGCCCTTTATTTTGTCTTAGAAACTGACCTTCCAACAGATGTTCTGTGCCATGCACTGGAAGAGGTCAGGCTCAGACCCAGGTCCTGGGGTTTCCTCGCACCTCCTATGATTGGGAGTGTGGGGTCTAATACTGATGGTCAGGATTGGGATGCCCAGATGCTTATGTAAAGCTATAAACCACATTCTCGGCTTTTAATTTCTATCAGAAATGAAGGGCGATTTTTATTTCCATCCGTTTTCTCCTTGTTTATCTCTCAAGTTGTTCTGAACTTAGGCAGGGAAAAGGGAGCTACCAGAGCCTGTCATCCCAGCCACTCGGGAGGCTGAAGAAGGAGAATTGCTTGAACCCGGGAGGCAGAGGTTACAGTCAGCTGAGATCTCACCACTGCACTCCAGCTTGGGTGACAGAGCGAGACTCTATTTCAAAACAAAAACAAAGAAGAAAAAAAGAGGGCGAGAGCTATCGATTGCCCCCCTCAAACACCAACACTTGGGTGCTGTTACTTGCTGCAGGAGACGCTGTTACGTTGTCGGTGCAGATTTTCTGATTAGCCGAGAACCACCTATACAGTTGGGACAGACCACATTTCCTTAAGCTCCTCCGTCACCCAGCTTAGTCCACTTGCATTCTGGTTTGCTGAGAGCTGACTCACTTGTCATGAGGCACTCGGAATAAATTCGTCATCCTCGATTTTTTTTTTTTTTTTTCCAATATGGTGAGAACACCCTTAGTTAGGTATTCGGTAGATGTATGAAAAAGGCTGAATAGTCATGTTTCTTTATAATCTCTGATGATGAAACTCCTCCCTGCCCATCTGAACAGTTGGAAGGAGTCCAGACTTGAGCAGCAGCCGTGCTGAAGGCAATGGCTTACATGGAGATGTGGAGTCGGCCGTATTTGCATAGTTTGGCTACGTGACAACTGAGAGGCGGATGTGATAGAGTAGATACGTATCTCACATACCAAAGACAGAGTGATTGCCTCGCCCTGCTGAAGATGGGGAAGTAGAAAAGACAGAATGGAGCAGATACATCAGGCTGACTATCACGGAACCACTCAGGAGGCTGCTCCTCTGCAGACATTCTGCTGCATGGAGATAGGATGATATCCTCAGAATCACAGAGCCACTGGAGTGATACAGACCTCACCTGAAGTCCCTGCTCTATTACTGAAAAGACATCTGACCTTACAAAAATTACTTTATCTTTCTGAGTATCCATGTTCTCATTTTTAACGTCGAAATAGTACTACCTGCTTTTCTTGTGTCACAGAGTTATGCAGGTGTAATGAGTTAATGACTGAATGCAAAAGAACCTTTTAAATCATAATATTATTTAAATGTCAGATACTGCTTTGATGACAGTTCCACAAATTTATGACTTCCTCCTTGCCCCATCTAAAAAAAAAAAAAAAAAAAAGCTGTTTGAATAAAGATGCCTGAGATACCCTCAGGGATCTAATGAGATACTGCCCACATCTCCATGTGCCACCATCATGTTCTCATTCTCTCTCTCTCTTTTTTTTTTTTTTTTTTTAAGCTGGATCTACATTCCCTATCCTAGGGATGTTTACAGAAGAGATTCTTTCAGGTAGAAACCATTTTAACAGCCCAGCCCAGAACAGCATGGCTGCCAAATTTTCATTTCCAGCTATATGTTTTGTCACCCAACTGAAAACCTTGACAAAACTTGTAATTCAGTGGGCTTCTGTGAATAGGTCCTTAGAGTCTCCAAGATGTCTCGGATGTTAGCACACATTCACACACACAAAGAATGTATTGATTTGACTTGTGATCTTAATAAATACCCCATGATACACCTTGCCATGCTTTAGGATTTTATAGATACTACTTGTCTTGTGCTTTTAAATGTATTTCTTAATATTGTTAATCTATTGACTTTTTAATAATACTTTGATCATAGGGTTTTTAAAAAAATAAACAGAGTTAAATGTGAATATCTTTTCCTTGTTAAACTAGTTTTTAGGTTTCTTGTCTTGGTTTAAAAATATATTTCCTAAAACCTAGGGGGATTTTACATTTATCTCTTTGTGTATATTTACACCTAGACTATATATATGGACATATACATATATATGTGGTTATTTTGTTCTTTTAACATTTAAGCATTTATTCCATCTTCAAATTTATCTGGATTCTTTTATTGAGATAAAATTTTCAAACTACAGACCTTAAGTGTTCAATTTGATGAGTTTGAACAGTTTATATATTCAAGCAACTGCCATTCAAAACAAAAAATACTTCTTTAAAAAGTTCTCCTAACTTTCCTTTAGCAGTGGCCCCTGCTAGAGAAAAGTTATGAGATAATTTGTTAAGGAAATATCATATATCTCCCTGGGTTTTAGGAAATGTACTGTTTTGATGTCTATCACCATACATTTGTTTTGCCTAATTTTGAGTTTCTTATATATGGCTTTCTACAGTACATACATATTGCATTTAGCTTCTTTCATTTAACATCATGCTTCTGAATTTTTCCTTCATCTTTTATGTAGCCATAGTTCATTTGTTTTTATTATTTTTGCTGAGTGGTATTTTGTTATACGAATATATTACAATTTGTTTATCTGTTCCCTAGTTGATGTATATTTGAGTTGTTTCCAGTTTTTCATAACAATGAATGAAGCTGTTGTAAATGTTCTTGTGTGTATCTTTTTGTGGACATAGTTCCTATTTCTTATTCTAAGGAGTGTAATTACTGAATCATGGTAGAGATATATGGTGAAGTTTATAAGAAATTATCAAGCATTTTTATAATCATTCTACATTTTTATACTCCCACCTGCAAGGTATGAGAATCGCAATTGCTCTGCATCATCACCAACACTTGGTATTACCAGTCTTTTTACTATAAACTATTCAAGTAAAGTAGTGGTATATGCTCTCTGCTCTCAACTTTGAGAACACAGACACACACACACACACACACACACACACACACACACACACGTATATTTGTGTTCTGTTCTTTTAACTTACCAATTTAACCAATACATTCTCTCATATTACCAAATGTTCTTTAAAGTACAATTTTAATGGCTAAATTGTAATCTACCATTTCTTTACTACTCCAGATAGCTTTACTTTATTGTCATAAATAACAACGTGATGAACATCTTTATATGCTGACATTCACTGTTTGTTATTCTTTAGTAAGAATTAATTGGTATATAATCACTGGCTAAAGGGATAAGAACATTTTAAAGGCCTCAGATACATATTGTGGATTGCTTTATAAAATCATTTACACCTCACCAAAAATTTATAACAGGGCCCTTTTTAACTACAACTTTCCCAGTGTTGTTTTAATTTTTTAAAATGCCAGTATAGTAATTGAAAAATGACATTTTAATGTACAATTTCTTCATTCTAGGTGAATTAGATTATTTCATGATCATAGTGGGGTTAACAATTTTTACATCTTGGTTTTAAAATATATATTCTTATTTCTTTTTAATTTATTGTAACTTTATCTTTTATATCAATTATTACAGGTTACTTAGAGAATAATAATATTAATTTTCTTCTTGACATGTTTCTAATCAATATTTTTTCCAGTTTTCTTTAACTGCTTGATTTTGCTTTAAGTAGAACAACCTTCCACAAACCAAAGATGACAAAGTGTCATAGACTAAAGGATATGATGAACTCAATGCTGCACCTGGGGCCAAGTAGGAAAAAACAAAATAAAGCGAAAAATCACTTTTAGATGTTTCTGACATTTTAAAAAAGGATTTTATTGGTATAAATGGTGGTCATATAACAGTATTTTGATACTAATTTCTGAAAGTTTCTTGAGTTACCCCCTATTTCTATATGCAAAAAGGACATCATTAATGCAGATAAAACCTCACTGAAGATTATATGTAAATTAGCCGATCATAGTTAAGGTCACCACTGTGTGGTCCAAGCAGAAAGTGAAGACAATAATTTTATTGTATATGATTCTTATTTATCTTCTGATCAGCTAGGCTGCATAAGCAAACCAAGCGTTATCTACTGTATGCAGTAAGTTGTTTTAATCAGATACCTGAGATTTGCTTTAATTAGATGTGTTAGGACATGCAGACACGGAGATGACTGTCATGAGGAAGAAGTTCATTATATTCACAGATTCCTGGATACAGGGCACAGCATACCATGCAGGGCCAAACAGGGAAGCACCAAGGTGGGTTGGGAAGCAGAAATCAGAGTAAATGTTACCGTGCTTTCCATGGGAAGGAAAGGGCAGGGCAGGGCAAGCAGGCTTAGTATCGGTTGTCCTTAATAATTTCAGTGGGCTCTGGGGTGAAACTGAGGGTGTGTATTAGTCCATTCTCATCCTGCTAATAAAGACATACCCGAGAATGAGTAATTTATAAAGCAAAGAGGTTTAATTGACTCACAGTTCAGCATGGTTGGAGAGGCGTCAGGAAATTCACAATCATGGCGGAAGGGGAAGCAAACACATCCTTCTTCATATGGCAGCAGCAAGAAATGCCAAGTGAAGAGGGAAACGCTGCTATAAAACCATCAGATCTCGTGAGAAGTCACAATCACGAGAACAGCATGAGGGTAATCACCTCCATGATTCAATTACCTCCCGCTGGGTCCTTCCTATGACACATGGGGATTATGAGAACTACAATTCAAGATGACATTTGAATGGGGACATATCGTAATAAAGAAAATAAAGACAGGAATCACACATATGTCAACAGAAACACACTTCTCAAATTTCTTTATGTTGTCAGTAAAATTTGAAAAATGCTTTTTTTCACACAGTTTCCAAACATTACAATTATACTTTTCTTCTAACCTCTTTATCCAAACTGTCTTCAATTCACTTACCTTTCCATTGGGAGTGTGAGCCACATTGCTCTGGCCCTTTCCTTCTCTGTTCACGGCTCTCTTCCATCTCCTCGTCACCTACATCAGGGTAACATCATACCCTCCCATCTCACCTTCTTGGCTCCTGTCTTCTCTCCTCTCTGAGCTCTTCTGTATACCTTGGCAATCTAATCTTTAAACGCTGCCTTTTCTCACCTGCTTGCAAATCTGTAAATATCCCCTTATTTCTTATTTTATTTAGTGTTAATTCAAAAAAAAATTCAGCCTGGATTTAAAATATTCTTCCTCTACACTCCGTTTTTCTTCACTACTAGCACCTTTCCAATTATTGCACATTATACAAGGCCAGTTCAAGCTCCACTTCCATTTCAAAACACTAACTTAATCTTACCCAACTCTTTTTCCCAAAATTATAGAAATGAGCTCCGACTGAATTTACTTTATTATTGTCTATTGTGAATGTATCAGCTTTCTCTTTTACTTGGATGCTCCTTCTTATTTTCACTCACTCCTAAGCTAGTATGGAACTTAATCACCATTGCCATTTTGCATCCTCTTCTCTCTATAGAGAATGCTGCTTCATGACTTATCTAGCTGGAAATCATCTACATGTCTATCATCTGAAACTCAGCTCATTAAAGACTCCATGACCACTCCAGACAGTTCACTTCTTCCTCCACAAATCCATAATGTTTTGTTTGAACACAGCTGCATCTCAGCATTTGATCACAATAATTTAATTCCCTGTCTCCACCACTGTGGTGTAAACTATGCAAAGGGAGAGATCATACCTACATGTCCTTCCATCTTTACATCCTGAAAGATTGTGCAATACATAGAAAATGCTCAATATATCTGAAGGATTAATACTTAACTTTAGGAATTATGGCTACAACATCCACTCCCAATATTCCTGATGTAAAGATGGCTGTAATATTTGATTTGAACTATTATTCTTTTCTTTTTCCTTTTATTTATTTATTTTTTTGAGACAGAGTCTCACTCTGTTGTCAGGCTGGAGGACAATGGCACAAACTCAGCTCACTGCAACCTCCACCTTCCAGGTTCAAGCAGTCTACTGCCTCAGCCTCCAATGTAGCTGGGACTACAGGCACATGCCACCATGCCCAGCTAATTTTTGTAATTTTAGTAGAGATGGGATTTCACCATGTTGGCCAGGATGGTCTAAATCTGTTGACCTCATGATCAGTCTGCCTCGGTCTCCCAAATTGCTGGGATTACAGGCATAAGCCACTGCACCCAGCCTCCTTTTTCTTTTTTAAAGAGGATGTTTGACATTTTACCTATAAGTTAGTGAATCTAATCCATTCATTTGGAATGTTAGAGTTATTAGATAATTCATTTCACTTTCATAATGATTCTTTCCATAGATACCTAGTTTTTCTAGCCATTATATGTCTTATAGCTCCTCTTCTCAAGTTTTGTAAGCAATTCAATAACCATTTCCCTCTCGTTTGCTACCAAAATACTCTTCTAATTGCCATAGATATAAAATGGATTCACTTATTTTTCTCTCTAGATTTATACTTCATTCTCTATTTATAGCTTTTCAGTGTTGGCAGGTGTGATGTGTTTCATCATTTGAATATATCAGGAAAATGCCGTTTTTTAAAGCTGTATATATATAAAGCATTATATATATGATATATATATATATATATCATGTGTATGTGTGTGTGTGTGTGTGTGTATATATATATATATATATATATAGAGAGAGAGAGAGAGAGAGAGAGAAAGAGAGAATCTCCCTTTAAAACTGTTCTGTACACAAGAGATATTTTCAGAAAAGAACAAATTTGAGAGGGTAGATGATCCAAAACTCAGGGCAGTTTGATTAGTAACTGCATTTTTTTAAAAAAGGCTCATACCAAATAACAATGAAGCAGTTTGTTCAAACCCTAAGCCCACTCCCACAAAGGTTCTTTGGGCCATGTCATGAGGCCCTTATTGGAGAAAAATGCATTCCCATAAATGAGCTAGTTTTTCATTTTTACAAGCCTTTTCCTTATCTTCCACACACCTTATCTGCATTCAAAACATACATCTATTTTTAACATCAAAATCTCGTTGTATTAATCTTATTTCTTTCCCAAGTTAAAATCCTTCTGTGGTTTCCAAATTCCTTATCTTTGCATTTATTCCTCATAGTATTTTACTTTTTCTTTTTTGTCCAGCTTTATCTTCTCCCTGTGCCCCAGCCTCCACAGCTCCTTAGAGTGTCTTGCTAGGCCGTGAGTTGCTCAGGTCCGTGCCTGCAATGCCTGTGTTCCTTTGTCAGGTGGTACTCCCGATCATCCTTCAGAATCTGTTTAGTGTCAGTCCTTCTGTAAAATGTTCCAGCCATGCCCCAGTAGGAGTGGCCATTTCTTCCCCTAAGCCCTGTTGTACCCTGTTCATGCATCTATTATAGTGCCTGAGATGCTTTATCTATGAATGTTCTTACTTCTTTTATTTATGCCAAATGTTGAAAACTCCTTAAGGAAAGGGCCTACCTCATAGGAAGAATTCTGGTGCTTACCTCATAGGAGGAGTTCAATAAATGTTTCTTGAAAAAATAAATGGAGACATGTATTTCAACATATGAATAAAACAGTTGCTACCATAGAGATGTGGCCAATATGCATAAAGAAGGGATTCTATAGTTCCAACAGCACTATTAGAGGCATTTCAAAATGGCTAGCATCAGTGAGGACTCCCATGACCCATTGTAATTAGGATTTGTGAAAGACATTTGTGGGTATGGCTGTTCTTCCTTACATCACACATACTTGTGGAGAGCTCGCTGATGCCAGGGACTGTGCTAGGTGCTGAGTATTCACAAATAAAATACTTCATGGCTGTTTTCAAACAGCTCATGGTCTGGTTTTGAAGACAGAAATACAAGCAGACACACAAACCCTATGACAGTGGTGTATGTGTGTGATGCGTTAGTGCATAGGAAAGCACCTTATTTTAGTTTCACATGTAGGAAAAGCTTTCCTGAAGAGATACCCTCTGATCTGCATTCTGAGGGGATGAACGGACCTGCTTCCGGCAGAGGAATAAGTAACTGCCATGGCTCAGAGATGCTGGAGATCAAGGTGGTGACTTAGAGGCTGTATAACATGGCGGGTATTAGTGCTGATAGAGGGAAGAAGAAACATCTGAGATGACAGACGTCATCAAGCCCCACTCAGATCATGGATGGTTTCTAAAATATATACCTCTTCATAACACCCTTCTCTGTAGAAAGCTACAATGGTGCTCTTTTTCTGGTCACTGTTCATGTAACTTAACCTGATCTGCCACAATCAGCAGGACAGTGTTGTAGGATACAGACTGGAGGGAAGTGAGGCAGGAGAAAAGACACAAAAAGAAACAAAAAGACAGGAGGTACTTGAGAGAATCCAGGTAAGAAGTGACAGGACCTTGTATAACAATGTGGATTTTGAACAAAAGAAAAGAGAGAAGAATTGAATAGATGAAATAAAAAATGATAAAGGAGATATCACCACCAGTCCCACCGATATACAAACTACCATCAGAGATTACAACAAACACCTCTATGCACATAAACCAGTAAATCTAGAAGAAATGGATAAATTCCTGGACACTTACACCCTTCCCAAACTAAATCAGGAAGGAGTTGAATCCTTGAATAGACCAATAACAAGGTCTGAACTTGAGGCAGAAATTAATACCCTACCAACCAAAAAAAAGTCCAGGACCAAATGAGTTCATGGCTGAATTGTACTAAACGTACAAAGAAGAGCTGGTACCATTCCTTCTGAAACTATTCCAAACAATACAGAAGGAGAAAATCCTCCCTAACTCATTTTATGAGACCAACATTATCCTGATACCAAAACCTGTCAGAGATGCAAATAAAAATGAAAATTTCAGGCCAATATCCATGATGAACACTGATATGAAAATCTTCAATAAAATACTGGCAAACCAAATCCAACAGCACATCAGAAAGCTTATCCATCACTATCAAGTCGGCTTCATCCCCAAGGTGCAAGGCTGGTTCAACATACACAAGCCTATAATCGTAATTCACCATATAAACAGAACCAAAGACAAAAACCACCTGATTATCGCAATAGATGCAGAGAAGGCCTTGGGCGAAATTCAACAGCACTTTATGCTAAAAACTCTCAATAAACGAGTATCCACGGAACATATCTCAAAAAAATAAAAGCTACTTATGACAAACCCACAGCCAATATCATACTGAATGAGCAAAAACAAGAAGCATTCCCTTTGAAAACGGGCACAAGACAAGGTTGTCCTCTCTCACCACTCCTATGCAACATAGTATTGGAAGTTCTGGCTACAGCAATCAGGCAAGAAAAAGAAATAAAGAGTATTCAACTAGGAAAAGAGGTAGTCAAATTGTCTCTATTTGCAGATGACATGATTGTATATTTAGAAGACCCCATCATCTAAGTCCGAAATCTCCTTAAGCTGATAAGCAAATTGAGCAAAGACTCAGGAAACAAAATCAACTTGCAAAAATCACAAGCATTCCTATACACCAAGAACAGAGAAACAGAGAGCCAAATCATGAGCAAACACCCATTCACAATTGCTGCAAAGAGAATAAAATACTTAGGAATACAACTAACAAGCGACATGAAGGACATCTTCAAGAAGAAGTACAAACCGCTGCTTAAGGAAATAAGAGAGGACACAAACGGATGGAAAACATGCCATGCTCATGGTTAGGAATAATCAATGTCATGAAAATGGCCATACTGCCCAAAGTAATTTATAGATTCAGTGCTATCCCCATCAAACTATCATTGACCTTGTTCACCAAACTGGAAAAAAAAAACAGCTTAAACGTCATATGAAACCAAAAAGAGCCCACATAGCCAAGACAATCCTAAGCCAATAAATAAATAAATAAAACAAAGATGGAGGCATCATGCTACCTGTCTTCAAACTATACTACAAGGCTACAGTCATCAAAACAGCATGGTATTGGTATCAAAACAGAGATCTAAACTAATGGAACAGAACAGAGGCCTCGGAAGTAATGGTTGCTACACATCTGCAACCATCTGATCTTTGACAAATCTAAGAAAAACAAGCAATGTGGAAAGGACTCCCTGTTTAATAAATGGTGTTGGGAAAAGTGGCTAGCCATGTGCAGAAAACTGAAAGTGGACCCCTATCTTTCACCTTATATAAAAATTAACTTCAGATGGATTGGAGATTTAAACATAAGACCTAACATCATAAAAACCCTAGAAGAAAACCTAGTCAATACCATTCAGGACATAGGCATAGGCAAAGACTTCGTGACTAAAACACCAAAAGCAATGGCAAATGGGATCTAATTAAATTTAAGAGCTTCTGCACAGCAAAAGAGACTATCATTAGGGTGAACTGGCAACCAACAGGATGGGAAAAAAATTTTGCAATCTACGCATCTGAAAAAGGGCTATCCAGAATCTACAAAGAACTAAAACAGATTTACAAGAAAAAAACAATCCCATCAAAAAGTGGGCAAAGGATATGAACACACACTTTTCAAAAGAAGACATTTATGCAGCTGACAAACATGAAAAAATGCTCATCACCACTGGTCATTAGAAAAATGCAAATCAAAACCACATTGAGATACCACCTCATGCCAGTTAGAATAGCGATCATTAAAAATCTGGAGACAACAAATGCTGGGGAGGATGTGGAGAAATAGAAACACTTTTACACTGTTGCTGGGAGTATAAATTAATTCAACCATTGTGGAAGACAGTGAGGCAATTCCTCAAAAATCTAGAAACAGAAATACCATTTGACCTAGCAATCCCATTACCGGGTGTATACCCAAGGGATTATAAATTGTTCTATTATAAAGACACATGCACACGTATGATCATTGCGTCATTGTTTACAATAGCAAAGACTTGAAACCAACCCAAATGCCCGTCAATGATAGACTGGATAAAGAAAATGTGGCACATATACACCATGTAATACTATGCAGCCATAATAAAGTAGGAGTTCATGTCCTTTGCAGAGACACGGATAAAGCTGGAAACCATCATTCTCAGCAAACTGACACAAGAACAGAAAACCAAACACCACATGTTCTCACTCTGTGTCCATGTGTTTTCATTGTTCAATGCTAAGTGGGTGTTGAACAATGAAAACACATGGACACAGAGAGGGAAACATCACACACCAGGGCCTGTTGGGTGTTGGGAGAGCTAGTGGAGGCATAGCAGGGGATGGAGGGATTGCAGAGGGATAACATTAGGAGAAATATCTAATGCAGATGATGGGGGGATGGATGAGACAAGCCACCATGGCACACGTATACCTATGTAACGATCCTATGGCACTATCTGCACACGTGCCCCAGGACTTAAAGTATAATAATTAAAAAAAAAGTATTCCATTAACTGTAGGTTTAAAGATATTATTTTGGGGGGAGCAAGAGAGAGGGAAGTGTCAAAGTTGGCTCTTTTATTTTAGGTTTTGGCAACCAGCTGGGGGTACAATTACCTGAAAAAATACAGGATACCCAGTTAAATTAGAATTAAAAAAGATTTGATGCTGATCTGAAATTCCAATTAAACCGAATGTCCTGTTGCTGTGCTTACTAAAAAATCTAGCAACCTTAATATGTGGCATGTTTGATAATAGAAAAAAGAAAAGGAAGTGCAGAAGGAGTGAGTATGAGGATTTGTTTTGGATACGTTAAGCAGAAGGTAACCTGTAGGAACAGAGGTGTTTGTGTCTCCTGGTAAATAACGACTTAGCCGCTGATGAGACTGTGGAGTTACGACCAGAAACCGTGATCGGTGAGATCAGCATGGAGCAGTGGGTAGAGCGAGTGGAGTTATGACTAGAAACCTGGATCAATGAAACCAGTGTGGTGGAGGGGTAGAGTGAGCAGAGAAGGGCTGTGATAGAATCACTGGAAGTCCAGTGATTTGAGGTTACAGAGAGGAGAAGACACCCTTGAAAGAGAATGGAAGGAGTAGGTAAAGGCATACAGATAGCATGAGGTGTGTGATATCACAGAAACAAGAAAAGGGTGTTTCTACAAGGAAAGTGACCAATGGCTTCAAAACCTATTGAGAAATGTGAAAAGAAACAAAGCCAGCTAAGGGGATGTTAATGATAACCTTGTTATCATGCCCTGCTAGTGATAGGAGCAGTTTCTGTAAGGGTGTGGTGGGAAGCCAACTATACAAACGTGTTCTACCTCCTCATTTCTGATAAACACTTGAGCCCAGTTGCTGAAGGCATTTGCCTACAGTTGTCTTTATGAAAATTATAAGGTTGTCATTTTCATCAGAGGATAGTTTTATTAATCAATACATTAATCCTTACAAATAAATGTTGAATAGCAGTTGGT
Organism: Cebus imitator; assembly: GCF_001604975.1. Classification (NCBI taxonomy): domain Eukaryota; kingdom Metazoa; phylum Chordata; class Mammalia; order Primates; family Cebidae; genus Cebus; species Cebus imitator. The sequence goes on along the minus strand of NW_016107954.1, from coordinate 774,937 downwards.
ACAGTAAATTGCAATATTTATTAAATTCTTACTATGATGTCACCAAAACATCAGGTGTTGCAGATGTGCTAAGCAGCAGTGAAACAATTCTTGGCATCACAAAGTCAAGAATCTAAAGTGGGAGCACCAACATATGTTACATTGCAAAGAGCAATGTATCCAACAGAACTAACGGTCATCAAATATCAAGTGTTTAGTGTACGTATAACCCCCGATATTTCTCTTGTTCTTGTAATGAAAACTTGTGACAGATCTTTCAGTGAAAGCGGAGACTATTCTTTAATATTGTTTTTTAAGCAAAAAAGTAAGCATAGAAAAGCAACTTATTTCTACTGTCATCATCTTAATGTATTTCAACCAGTCACAGCTGTCCAAATTGACCTTGTGCGAGAGGAATCAGAAACAGACATGCTAGGGGAAATTGCAGCCTTGGGCCATGCCTGCCCACCCACACATTTTCAGGGTATGTCAGATGATATATGATACCCAGCCTTTCCAGATTTTCTCGTTAAAACAGTGTATATAATAAAATGAAAATAACGATGTTATACCTACTGTGTAACCACCTGTCAGTAAATTTATGAACAATTAGAAAATGAAAGTACTTTCCAGGGAGCAATTTGTAGAAGCAATAAAATGCTCATTTTTTTCAGACATATAATAGGACAACAACTTTTCTCTTTTTTTCCCCCAAAACAGCTTTTGTAGTCATTAATCAGCTCTGTTTTGTTGTTGTTTTTAACGTCTCAGTTCTTCAAAATGCAACAGATAGGAGCAACGGTGGGCAATGAAGAAGCCGTTTAAAATTTCCAGGTGAAGTGAAGCTCAGAGCCCAGTCTGTTTCATGTTTGATAGGTAGTCACACTTCTTAATAAACTTGGGTTTATGTGTGCTGTCTCAGGGGTTTTACCGCTCAGAAGCAGATGCCAGCCTTTTCCTTTGCGGAGCAAACATTAAGCCAAGACATCCATTCAGAATGTGTGTGTTTTTCCCCTTTGACCTTATTAGCAAATGACCCGAGACTTCTAACATCCTCCAGATAGCCCAAGCTGATCATAAAATTACTAAAATTTATAAGATACTTTATGAAGGATAGGCTGAAATTCTTTCTTCTACATTATCTGATTGAAATAATGGCCATTTAGAGTTGAGGAAGTTGAGGGTCAAAGAGATACAGTGAGTTGCCTGAGGCTCTACAGTAAGCAGAGAACTAAAGATGAAACCCAGGTTTCTGATTCCAAATTCTTTTCCTGTCCACTGCATGGAGATGCTTCCCCATCCCCAGTGCAGTCTGATTAATATGTGCAAACAGGATCAACAGAAGAGAAGGGTAGGGGAGCCTCCAAAGCACAATGTGGTACCTTGGAGAGAAGGGGAGCTCTCTTGCTAGCACCCCAGTGTTCCATCCAGGGCCAAGGGACCTGAGAAGCACTGCCATTGTCTCCTGATCCTGAGCGTTCTTCTCCATTGACGTCCTGGCTGGACTGGACTTCCAGGATCAGCCAGCGGAAGCCAGCAGAACAGATGAAGCGGCCTCCTGACCCACATCAGGCTCGGCCCCCGCTGGTGTGAAAACACCAATTTTCTAGCAAAGCCATGTTTTTCCTCAGAGCCGTCGGTTAGTCCCTCTCTCTCTGCCGTTTCACCTCTTCCTTTTAATCTTTTCCATTTTTATTTTTCATCTCAAGTCCTTTTTTTGTGCTCTTCGCTTCTTCAGTGGCCTTTTTATAGGTTTCCACGCTTCCCTCTCCTCTTTTCATGTTTGCTCTTTTGTAAGAGGCCCACTTTCTTCAGTGCCCTTTGTTGTTTGACTCCTCTTTTTGGGATGCCTTTCCCCTCTATTCATTGTTATTCTCCCTGAGATTTTTCTCTTGTCACTTGATGGACTTGAATTTTGATCTTTACTGCTGGACTAAAGCTTTGCTATCTTTGTGTTTTCTTTGTGAGTCAACTTTATTTTTTTTTTAATTCTCATCATTCTTCTTGGAACAGAAAGCAAATATTTTTTAGCAGTCTGTGTGATTCATTTGGTGGCATTTTTTTTTTTTTTTTTTTTTTTTTTTTTTTTTTTTTTTTTTTTTTTTTGGCCTAAATGTTTGTTCTCTCTTTTATAATCAATTATCTTAATTGTAGCTGTCTGGGCTCTAGAGGTAGAAAGAGATGATGGCTAATCTCTATTTCAGTAATTGGAAACCAATTCTTTTCTTGCAGTGTCTACAAATTCCAGAGAGGGAAAACATATTCCATATCTCCTACACAAAAGGTTTTAAAGGACACATCCAAAAGCTATGGGTTTTTGTGCTTTTATCTGTATGTTTTCATGGAAAACTTAAAATTTACTTCACGAAACCTTAGGAAGAGAGTAGTTTGGGTGTGCGTCTGTGTGATTGAGGCATAAGCCACATGCAAAGGGACAGAGATTTTACATGTACAGCAAGGAGAACTTACTATGTGTAATCATGTAGGAGGTACACATTTGTGTGTACCTTCTTCCACTCAACATAATATCTATGATATTCTTCCATGCTGTGTGTGTTTTAACAGTTTGTTTTTTAAATTGCTGAGCAGTTTTCCATTTACAGATTCCGTAATCCATTTATTCATTCTCTTATGATAAAACACTGGTTGTTTTTCACCTTTTGGTCATTTTGAATAAAATTGCTCTGAAAATTTTTATTCATGTTCTCTGAGTGTACAACTACTAATTTTTATTGGGAAAATATGCAGAAGTTGAATTTTGGGGCATAAAATGATGCATGTTCAGATTTAATAGAAATTACCAAGCAGATTTCTAACACAGTTGAGCCAAATCCCTGCAGCAATATTTGAACGTTTCACTTAAGATGCATCCTCAGCAAGACAGTATTATCAGTCTTTTAAAATTTTAGCCATCTGGTAGATATGAAAGGATTTTAGAATTTACAAGTTAACCACATTAAATGCATCAATCCTTCAAAAGCCTTGCGTATCACACGTGTCCTACATGGGTCCTCAAATTCTTTTGGCTTCCTTCACTCCCAAACCTTGGTCTGCTTGCTCAGATTCCCCTGCCATTATAGCTGGCATGATCTTGCAGTTCCTCCTTTTTTTTTTTTTTTTTTTTATTTAAAATTTTTTTTTTTTTTTTTTTTTTTTTTTTTTTTTTTTTTTTTTTTTTTTTTTTTGAGACAGAGTCTTGCTCTGTTGCCATGCACCAGGCTGGAGTGCAGTGGCACAATCTCGGCTCACTGCAACCTCCGCCTCCCAGGTTCAATCAATTCTCCTGCCTCAGCCTCCCGAGTAGCTGGGACCACAGGTGCATGCCATCATGACCAGCTAATTTTTGTATTTTTTTAGTAGAGATGGGGTTTCATCATGGTCTCGATCTCTTGACCTAGTGATCCGCCCACCTCAGCCTCCCAAAGTGCTGGGATTACAGGCGTGAGCCACCGTGCCCGGCCTCACAGTTCCCCCTTTTGAAGCTAACCAGCTGAGCCTCCAATATCTCTGGCTCCTCTGCTACACCCAACCTCAGATGAAATGTGATACTTCAGAGCAAGGGATCTGGCTTCTCTAGTGATTTTTGCAGGGGCCATGGAAGGCAATCCAGACATCGGAAGTGTGTTCATTCCCTTGGAGCAAACTTACACCAAAAGAAGACAGGACATGAGATGAGAGGGAGCCAGGTCAATGCATCTCTATCTGTTCTTTCTGAAAGCCCGTGGTTCCACGGTACACACTCTCTCCGTGGTCCATCTGTAGACCTCCTGCACGGCTGGGTAGAAACACCTGCCAAATCACCAGCTGTTTCTCTCTCCTGTTCATTATTGCTATGTAGCCAGTGTTGGTAAAGCATCACCTTGGGTTGCTTCCCATCCTTCCCTTCCTGATTTCCCTTTGCCTTCCATCTCTCTGCCCTGTGATATTACCACAGAAATAAGGCATTGGCATTTAATCACTCTTTCAAGGTCTGTTTTCTAGGGACCCAGCAGTAAGATAGTTTGGGGGAAAATTCCTTAACATATTAACTAGGCTTGATCAATATTGCCAATCTATCCAATTTCTCAAGAGCTGAAATGTGAGTGTGTAACTAGGATACCAGGACCAAGAGAGAGAAAGAAACAACTTATTTAAGAGTTTGAATGACCAAGTTCTACTCTCGTCTTTTATATCTGTGAGTTTCAATGCATTAGTCTATGGCTCTGACTCTGGTTCATTCTTTGTTAAAGCTTTCAAGGATGCAGTAGAAATGTCATAAATACTCTTTTAAGAGATCAAATATGATCTCATGTGAAATTGCTTATACAGTGGTTATTATTCAACAGTATTGATTTTTCTTCTCCTTTCCTTCAAAGCAAAGCATGCTCTAAAATTAAGAAAATATCTTATTTTTCAATAGGATTCTGATCATCACACCATTATCACTGAGATTTTTTAAGGAGACATGTTAAATAAATTTAATGTCAAATGAATAACAATAAAATGTAAACTAATTATGTAGTTTCACTCAATAGGGAATATTTGCCTCTTTGTCTTAGGCCAATTTTACCAATGTTTTCATGCTCCTTTATTCCAAGCCATTTTCTGTGTAACTCTGATTTCAACCTTTGCTGATGCCAATAGCATTCAGCTGTTCATTCATAATTTATTCATCAAGTGTCTATTACACACTAGGCACTATGTTTGGTAATAGATATAAAATAGTGAACATAAACAGTACAGTCTCTGCCCTTGTGGAATTTGAAATCCAATAGGAGGACAGATTCTATTACAAAATTAGGAAAACATGCGTAGTAATTTAACACATACTCTTAAAGACATGGGGAATGCTATGAGATTCCATAACGGGAGGCCTGGCCTCTTTGGGAAGTTGCGAGATGACTTTCCTGAGGAAAGGTCAGCGCTTGGGGAACATGAAGCTCTGAAAGACCATTTTGTCTGGCTGGAGTACAGAACCTAAAGGGGAGAGTGTTTTTAGATCAGGCTAAAGGACAGCTATGAGTGAGCGCTCCAGAAAGTGCCCGCCATTGCAGGGGCTTCCATGCTTTCCCTTGAAACAACAGGAAAGCATTTAAAGTTCTAATGTGTGTGCTTGTGTGTGTACAATGATGACATGATTAGACTTTTTAGGAGATTTTTCTGGCTGCAGGGGCAATTGGAGGTGGTCAAGTGCAGGTGACAGGGAGTGAGGGAGGAACGAATGGAAAGTTATTGTTTAATGCGTGCATTAAATCAGGTTGGAATGATGGAAAAGTTCCGGAGATAGAGTGGAGATGGTTGCACATTATTTTAAACGTAATTAATGCCACAAGGTTATACACTTTAAAACAAAAGAATACATTTTATATTCGGTACATTCTACTAAAATAAAATCAATTACAAGGAACTGTGTGGATAAAGAAGTTGGTAGGTTTTTGTGATAATTCAGGCAAGTAACAATGATATTCTGAACTAGATTGTTGGGTAGTGAGGGTGGAAAGAAGTGGATAGATTTCAGAGTTTTTTTTTGTTTGTTTGTTTTTGTTTTCTGAGATGGAGTCTTGCTCTGTCTCCCAGGCTGGAGTGCAGTGGCACAATCTCAGCTCACTGCAGCCTCGGCCTCCCAGGTTCAAGCAATTCTCCTGCCTCAGCCTCCCAAGTAGCTGGGATTACAGGTGTGCCACCATATCTGACTAATTTTTGTGTTTTTTAGTAGAGATGGGCTTTCACCATGTTGGGCAGTATTTTTGTAGAATGCTGAAAAGAATTTGGTATGACACAGACAAGCTAGCTATTCACCAAACAAAAACAGCTCCCCGAAAAATAAAAAACAAACCTTTTGTTCCATCAGTCCTTACCTTCATGTCCAGTTTGCTTGCTAGATGTCTGTGACCAAAGTTGGTGCCGTCATCATGCCTTGAAGATGGCAGCACCTCCATCAACTTCTATTCCTGAATGACTGCATATAACCTAGCCTTTTGCCCTCTCCTGCCTCTTGGACAATCGGAATATAGGATCAAGCAGTAGAGTTTCACTGCATTAAGCCACTGGAACGCTGCGGCTGCAAGAAGCTGTAGTTGCCTTACTTGGTACCTGTTATGGACTGAATTAGGTGCACCCAAAATTCATACATTGAAGCCATAACCCCCAATTTGACAGTTTTGGGAGACAAGGCCTTTGAAGAGGTAATGAAGGTTAAATGAGTCCATAAGGTTAGGGCCTCAACCTGATGGAACTGGTGTCCTTATGAGAGGAGGAAGAGACGCCAGTGATCTTTCTGTGTGTAAGCACAGAGAAAAGACCATGTAAAGACACAGCAATCAGGCACTGTCTACAAGGAGAGAGCTCTCACCAGATACCAACCTTGGTGCCAACTTCATGTCAGACTCCCAGCCCCCAGAGCTACAAGAAAATAAATTTCTGTTGCTCAAGGAACTCAGCCTGTGGCTTTTTGTTCTGGCAGCCTGTGAAGACTGGAGAGGTATAATTGGCTACAGAAAGTGAAGTCAGTGTCTATGACTGGTGATGTTTAAGGCTCATGAACCTAAGTTCATGGAGGTGCCAATCACTGGGAAAGGGATACTAGACATAAGCCAGATTTGAGTTCAATTCTGCACATGTTGACTTCGACGTGTCCCTAAAATACCCAAAATAAAATGTCAATTCAGTCCATGTGAAGTGTAAATAGACTCTCACTGACCATACTATAAAGTAGTTTAATTCTTGCTCAGTTGAAAGAATTTCCTCTAATTGTTTTATGAGTAAATGTCTCTTTTCCGAAATAAAAACATCCTTGGATTTTTCTCAACCTCCTCCCCAATAGTTTCTAACATATCATAAGTATAATCAACATTTAAGAAATCAATAGATCATTTTACTGATTTCTTAAGAAGTGGTGGTTTGGTATCCAGAAGATATAGAATTATTTAGAGTATCTTAGAATGTTCAGAGTAGGGTTAGATTAGTTTAGCCGTTCATCTGCTGCAACATTTCCCAAAGTATACTTCTAATGAAAGAAAAGAAAATTCCACAAATATGGCAACTGTCTCCTTTGTCAGTGTCTCTGCTCACCATTAAAAATATTAAAATATCTTTAACCACCGCCTCGAAATGAAGGAGAAAATACTGAGGGCAGCCAAAGAGAAAGGCCAGGTTACCCATAAGGGGAAGTCTATCAGACTCACAGCAGATCTCTCAGCAGAAACCCTACAAGCTAGAACAGAGTGGGGGCCAATATTCAACATCCTTAAAGAAAAGAACTTTCAACCCAGAATTTTACATCCAGCCAAACTAAGCTTCATAAGTGAAGGAAAAATAAAATCTTTTGTGAACAAGCAAACACTCAGAGATTTCATCACCACCAGGCCTGCTTTACAAGAGCTTCTGAAAGAACCACTACACATAGAAAGGAACAACCAGTATCAGCCTTTCTAAAAAATGCCAAAAAGTAAAGGGCATCAATATGATCAAAAATTTACATTAACTAATAGGCAAAACAGCCAGCTAACATTAAATGGCAGTATTAAACTCACATATATTATTACTAATTCTAAATTTAAATTGACTAAATCCCCAATCCAAAGACACAGACAGGTAAAAAAAGCCAAAACCCATCGGTATGCTGCATCCAGACCCATCTCACATGCAAGGATACACAAAGACTCAAAACAAAGGGGTGGAGAAAGATTTACCAACCAAATGGAGAGCAAAAATAAATAAATACATAAAAAGCAGGAGTTGCTTTAAAGCAGCCAAGATCAAAAGAAGCAAAGAAGGATATTACATAATGATAAAAGGATCAATGCAACAAGAAGAGCTAAAGATCCTAAATATATATGCACCCAATACAGGAATACCCGGATATATAAGACTTATAAAGAGACTTAGACTCCCACACAATAATAGTGGGAGACTTCAACATCAATATTAGACAGATCAGTGAGACAGAAAATTAACAACGATATCCAGGATTTGAACTCAGATCCGGAACAAGTAAACTTAATTAACATTTATAGAACTCTCCACTTTAAATACACAAAATATACACTCTTATCAGTACCACATCACATCTATTTACAGGTTTAAATGAAATATTGGTTGGCTGCTTGTTTGTTATTTTCTTCCCTCATTTTTTTTTTCATGTCTCTATTATTAAGCACAATTATAGGCATACCCATTTTTAGGCTGCATTCTAGCCTGGGCAATAAAGCAACAGCCCCGTTCTCTCTCCTTCTTCCTCTTTCTCTTTCTTCCTCTCCTTCATTCTTTTTTTTTAATTCTTTTTTTTTCTTTCTTTCTTTCTTCTTATTTATTTATTTATTTTTTTGGGGGAAAAAAAAGAAAATAAAGCAAACTGGTTGTGCATCTGGCACCCAACTCATGTTTTAATGCAATTACAAATTCTCCCTCAAAGAGGCTTCCAAAATATATATATATATATATATATATATATATATATATATCTCCAAATACTATTCAATATAAAGTCCGCCTAGAAATAAAACCACAGGAAAGTTTTATTTTTTAAAATGCTGCATAAGGCCAAGTGCGGTGACTCAAGCTTGTAAACCCCGCACTTTTGAGTCAAGGATATAAAAAAAAGAAAAAAATATATTAAAATAAGGCCAAAACACAATTAAAGTGAATTCAACTTGATTCCATTAAGCAAACATGATTGAGAACTATCATCCACATTGCCCATTTTAGGTGATCAGGTTGACACAATCGATGTGTACTCCAAGTGCTTAAAATACAGGCTGAGGGGTGTGGAAATAATCCTACAAAAGACAGATAGTAATGATTTATATCATTTTATCCTCAGTGTGCAGCAAAGTGCCTAATTCGGAGATAGTGCCCAACAAATTCTCATCGAATATACTTTCACACAGGAGATATTAATGCCTATTTAGTGAGTGAGCAAATGAAACAACTGATAGACTATGATATAAAACTATCTGTGAGGAAATTTTGAGAAGTGTTACAAAACATATACTCCCAGGAATAAAAATCCAGAACATTAGAGCGGGAATGGATTTCAGAGATCGTCTTCTACCCCCTTATTTTATGCATTAAGGAACATATTCCAGAAGGTTAATACATTTGCCTAAGTTAGCACAGGTAATAGATATGACACTGCCTTTGCAAAATTATGACAGTAAGAGAAATCTGAAATAGCTGTCTCCATCTTGCTTCTAACATCCAAGATGCCACTACTGAGTGTGAACAAAAGTAACTTTGGGAAGAATTTAGTTTATAGTTTAACCTTAAGACAAGGATGACAATAGCCTTTCCCAAAACTAAACCACGTTTGTAAAACGATTGAAAGTCCGTAAAGTTAGGGCTATGACAAGGGCTTGAATTCTGCTAAGATATGGGCGTAGTTAAATGATACCCCGCCATTATTTTGGAGGTCACAGATATGTAACTTCCCCAATTATTCTTACACGTAACATCACTGTTGTAGGACCCTCTGATTGGCCTTTGGAGATGTCTTTTCAGACTTTTGAATTGCTGACTCCATCCAGATCTGCTGCTTGTGATTCAACAGGCCCTGTGGCACCACCCAAAGGCACACTAAGTGCACAAGGACCATTTTCCACATCCGTATGATTTCATCCCCCAACCAACCAACACTCCCATTCCCTAGCCCCCTGCCCACCAAACTATCCTTGAAAACCCCTAACCTCCAGGGTTTTAGGGAGGCTGATTTGAGTAATAACTCGTTTTCTGGTGTGGCCAGCCTTGCATATGTGAAACTCTTTCTCTACTGCAATGTCTCAGTGAGCTGGATTTTCCTGTGTATTCTTTGGGTGACTATGGGTACTGGAGTAGCTTTCTAGGTCTTTTGACTCATCGCACTGCTTTCTTATAGCCACGTGATTATTTCTACAAAGAGAGCCCTAGACCCTTGCATTCAAAAGATGTTGGCAACATCTTACTACCTATGGACCCTACCTTGACTAGAAGAAACAAAGCCGGTCGGGACCCAGTACAGCTTTTAACACATGAGGAAAGAGCAGGCTGGTGGTCTGAAAGCTCATTTCAGCAGAGATGTGCAGAATTCACTAAATGAGAGAAGCCGGGGCACCTGGCAAACAGGCTTACTGAGGAGAAAGTTCCAGCAGCTTGCCAGAGGCATGCTCTCAAAATGTGAGAGGCAGCATCTCAACTCTTAGCCTAACTATGTGCAAGGTGACACTTGGGGAGATGTGAGCGGGCCGAGGCAGGAGCCTTGCTGGATGGCTGTAGACTTAACGCTGGCCCCCGGCCCCTGGGGCCGTCACTCATTCCCATAAATCACACTCACGCTTCTCCCTGGAATAGCAGTCATTACAACCTCTCCTACCTCCTTGTGTTCCATGGACCCTAAAGCTCCTGAATCCAAACAGAATCCTTTCACTGCTCAGACTTGCACTTTGCATAATCCTCATGTTTGCAGGCCAACTAAATGTAAATATATGCAAATGTACTGGCAAGTTGGGCTGGCCCTCAGGCCTTCCAAAGAGACCTTTCCTGCTGCAAAAGTTAAGTATTGCCTGTGTGGAGGGAGGATTAAGGAGCTGGTAGAATAAGAGAGAGGACAACAAATAACTTTAGAAAGTAATAGTGGGGGGAAAGAAGATGTAAGCATAACCTTTACATAAATAAGCAAGTCATGGCTAGAAAGCAAAGTCTGTTAAGGTAGCACTGGGATGGCTGTCATGGACAGTAGCTGGGCCTGGGGAGCATTTACTCACTTAAGACGGAAAATCACTGCAAGGCAATAGTTTCTGAGGCAAATGTGAGCATCTTGTAAATTGTGTTAGGCCCAGAAATTGTTTTCCCTCCCTAAAGTTAGAGAAGTCTATAAAATCACTCTTGCTACAGCCACAATGGGTACTTTGTTGCTGATGTTTCACCTAGAAACCTCAGAAGAACCTGCTCACACTGGCAGAGTTGCCCTGTCAGCATTCCACAGACTTCTGGAGCAAGAAATGGAAGGAGAAAGAGTGAGGCAGGATCCATATCCTGGAGCCTGAGCACGGAAAACACCAAACCCACAGCCATTAGCACGCTGTCTCTAGCAAAAGGAAATGTGCAGTGTGGGTGTGACTGCAAACATCAGTGGGTGGCCTGGTAGGATGGAGGCAAGAATTAGGAACCCTGGGATCAGCACAACAGGAGCGAGTGTCTACGCTTCTCCTGACTCAAACATTTACTTAGAGCCTAGAGAGAAAGTCTTGGTCATTAACATCAGCCACACACTGCAGTTATCCACGCCTATAAAATATAGGAGTTGTAGTTTATTTGTTCACCCTCACAGATGCCTAAATCAATTTGTTTTTGTTCTCTCCAAACAAATATTGTCATTTCTTTTATCATGAAATACTTATTGATTACTCATTACATGCCAGACACATTTAATAAGCATTTTTGAGCATCTAATCTATGTGAGTTCTGTGCCTTACATTAAGGATAAATGTTTCTGTCCATACAGAGGTAAAGACTTTGTTCCCATCCTCAGGGTACATACATTTTGGTGGGGAAGCCATGATAATGAGCAACCCAGTAGTTACAGCACAGTGTGAGAGAGCCATACCCAGGGGTTTGGGAAACGGGAAGGCCTGAATTCAAATGACACCTTCAGGTATTTGTAAGAGAGTGCTGAACTGAGCAGGAAGAAGTAGGGCACTGCAGGGTATACTGACGGGCAGGGAGAGGGTGGGCATCGCCCCAGGTCTGCCATGACATGACCATCAGGGCACACTGCACCTCCTAAGAAGGCCCTGAACAGGACAACTTCTGCCTGCACAACGCATTGTGTGTTGTGGACCTTCTCTTGAGAAGGTAAACTCTCCGTTAAAAGATTGCTCCAGGATCCACTGGTCTCTCCCTCTGAGTAGGTGGCATGTACACACAACAGGGGTCCACACCTGCAACTCTGGGCAGCAGGCACTACCCGGACAGGATCTGGTGGAGAAGCTGGGTAAGGCCTCTATCTCAGAGGCTCCAAGGCCCCCCTTACTCAGGAAACTGGGGGCCCAGCATGATAGTAAAGTGGCTTTGTAGTTGCTGTGTCACCCCCTCCTGAGCACGTATGCTCCTTAAGGACATCTTAAACCAAAGACTTGCTATGCTGGTTAGCACCGCTTCCAGTTCAGCTTGAGGAAAGGTACTGAGAGGCCCTTCCACACACACCTCCACCTCCTCTCCTCACCCAGAACTGCCACTTTCACCTCTTAGGGTGGGCGCAAAAGATCCCAGGTCAGGCCCATCCTGTCCTGTTTGAGATGCTTCCAGCACCTGCCTGGCACTTTTTCAAAGTGAGTTTCCTTTGAACATTGCCTGCTGATTGCCCCTGGTCTCTCTCAGAGCTATCCTTGGGCGTCTTTTTAATGGCCTGGCCTTAATTGCATTTTCCTGTATGCGCTGTGGCAGTCAGCATGCAGTTTAATAAAACATTTTCAAACCGCTGGGCCCACTCTTCCCTTCCCACCTACATCTTATGCAGTAGAAGATTTTAAGCCTTATTTTGAAGGTGATTGATTTGGTGTGTTTTCCACTTGCTTTCCTGCTGCGGGGACATTTTGCCTCTATGTGTGATAAATTTTTTTAAAGGAACTTTGATTTTCCTGTCCCCTCACTTTCCACCCTGCTGCTGCAGAACCAGGACTGGGAAGCTTTACTCCTCAAGTAGCTATTTTGCCTTCTCCAATTCTGTGATTAGTTGTTGGTACTTTGGATTAGCTGTGGTCCATGCTCAGGATCTGTCTTTCAGTGCTCACATCGGTGGGGTGTTTAAAAGGAGGTGATGGAGATTTCCGTACCGCAGCTACAGACATTTTTGTTTAGAAACTAGAGAATAGGCTTTTATTTTATTGTATATTATTTTATCTTATTTTGGATGTGATCACAGATAACAAGAGACTCGACTGAGTAGGCAGTCATGGCCCCTGAAAGACACAGCCTGGGGAAGGTCTCTACATTTTCTATTTCCTAGCATAAGTCATATCGATGCTGGAATGGAAGGTTCTTAAGGAAAGTAAAGCCTATCATGAAAGCTTTAATGAGGGCTTGCTGGTATTATTTCTCTTTTGCTTCAAAGTTGTCTGGTTCATCTTTTAATTCTCTCTCATTGAGCACAACTGTGTTTTGTTTTGTTTTTTTCAGAAGTACACCTTGGACATGGAACTATAAAATTATGACAACAATATCAAACTAGTTATGAGAAGAATGTTTAAAAATAACAAGAATTTTCTAAGACATTGAAGGAAGAGGTATCAGATAAACACATACACATGTGTTCATCTGTATTCAAAAGGAGGCGCAGTTATTCCAATGTTATTCACAAAATCTCACGTAATTTATCAAAATACATGAGGCTAATGCTTTTATGTGATAAAACCATATTAGGATGAGTGAAGCGACAGTTCTAGAAATTGCTGAACAACCTGGCCTAATACTTGTCATGCAACCTCAGAGGCATTTTCAGGGAGTCACCTAGCAGCTGAAAACACATCATTTCAATGAACTGTGGAGGGTTGCACCTTAGTGAGCAACCTCATGAAGGAGGGGGCAGGCTTTCTTTCCCACAGTTGACAGATGAAGACTCTGAAACAGAGCAAGGCAAGTGGTCAAACCAGGAGTTAAATTTTATATACCTTCTTCCTAAAAGCAGCTCAGTGAGTGAGACTCTTTCCCAGATATGAATTAAGTAAGGCCTTAGCTATCATTAGTGTTGCCTTTTCTGTTGGATTAACCTCAAAATTAGAGCACGTGGAAAACACAAGCCCAGCCGTCTATGACCAGCGATGTGATATGGAAGGGAAGGAGGGTGGCAGACAGGGCGAGGTAGACCCCTGGCCTGATGCTGCTGTGCCCCACGTGGGACTACTTTAAAAAGCTCATCCCTACCCTGTTGTTACAAAAATACAAAAATTAGCCAGGAGTGGTGTCACCAGTCTGTAATCCCAGCTTCTCGCGAGGCTGAGGCATGAGAATCCCTTGAATCCAGGAGACAGAGGTTGCAGTGAGCCGAGATCATGCCACTGCACTACAGCCTGGGTGACAGAGTGAGACTCCATCTCAAAAAAAAAACCAAAAAAACAACAAAAAAAACAAATTCACTCCTATTTTTCCCTCTTGCTGAAGGAGCTCAGACAGAGCGGCAGGAGAGCAGAGGCCCTCCTGTGGGGAGTGTGCCGTTTGCCCAGAGAACCACAGGGTGTCCTGGAACAAGGTGCAGGTTGGGCCTGCACCAGGAAGGCTGCATGCAGAGCCTCAGGGAGTCTGGGCCTGCTGCTTGGTTTTCCCACCTCTGCCCAGGGAGGCCACCTCCGAACACCAAGCCATTGGCCAACCTCCTCTGTCTCTTCATTCTTGCTCTTGACTTCACTTTCCTCTGCTTCCTTTCTTTTCATTCACATCCTCCATTTGTACCTCCATGGCTCTTTGCAGGCATCTTCAAGTTCTTCTTCTATCTCTTTCCCTTATCATCTTTTGCTTTTCTAAATCCCTCAGGCAGGAGCCCCACTCCTCCAGCCCTCCACTTCTGGGCTACTCAGACTCTTATCAAGGGGAACATCCAGTGTCAAACTCTCCCGTGATTCTCTCATTCAACAAGCTCAGTTCGGTCCGTGTTAGACAGTCATGCACCTAGAAGTATGTGTGCTTTGCTAATTGTAAATTATATGCAAAATCTATATCCTGAATCAAAAAATTGGCTGTAAACTTTGTGTCTGAAAGAGACCAGACTTTTTGTCCTCGAGCAACTTGTGCCTTGGAAATGACAAACACTCCTCACGGTGGTCAGATCCCAGGTCACTGTGGGGTTTTTAGAAAACACTCTAAGTTCTATTTAAATTTTAGCTTGGCATTTCTGGGACACAGAGGAATCTCTTCTGCCAACCTATAAATTCATTTAAAATCTGTGCTTTCCCTTGAAAAATAGTAATAAATAAAATAGTCAATAACAATGCTATAATTAATGATTATTTCTATTAATAGATAGGGCTTATATTTTTTCCGACCTTGTACCTTCTAAAAATACAAAAATAGCTGGATGTGGTGGCAGGAACCAAAGCTCTGTTAATATTTCTACAGCTCTGTTAATCACCCTTCATACATCAATCAGAAGGAACTCCTTCTCTGCTTTTAACTAACAAAAAACCAGAAATAAAACTCAGATTCCCAGGGGACACATGGCTCACTTACCCGAAGATTTTAGGTTACCCAGGGAGCTGTTATGTTGTGTCTAAGGCGGAAATAATATATCTGAACAGAAATTAAGAAAAAATTAAAAAGAAAAAAATATGAGAACAAAGAAGAAGAATTCAAAGAGAGAGCACAAATTTCTATTACAACAATATCATCTTCTAAAGCTGTTTATGACAAAAAGAGGATTTGGTAGCTTGTATTCCAACTACATTAAATTAAATCAAGACCCCTTTCCCAGACACGCAAAGGCCTGAAAACATCAATCCTATCATGACAAACTAGCCCTTGGGAAAAGGAGTCCTCCTGGCAGTGTGCCACGGGCCCTTATAAACTGTTAACCATGGTAATGAACCAATCCAAGAGATATATTAATAATGACATGAAGAGACACATTTATTGTTGATTGTTGAGATGGTGGCAGATTTACTGCCAGCTTGCCAGGAGGGAGGGCTTGGCCCAGCAATGGTGCAATTAAAAACAAATTGAATACAAGGACAAAGAATCAATAATCTAACAGAGCAACTTTTAGTTTGCAAAATACAAATATAAATTAATTGGCCTGAACACAGTTGCGAACTGGTCATTAATGTTGCTTTCTGGCCAATCAGAGCACATAATCCATCCCATTAAATTGATTGCAGCAGGCTGGGTCCCTGCACTTCCAGCTCTGTCTGCCAGGGCAGCCATCAGGGCACCTTGTTTGGGGGTGATTTTCAACACCACTAAAGCAAAGTGGCTGTGTTAGAAATTTTCCCCAGAAGCCCTAAATTAAGGAATTCTTTTTAAGGCTCCACTAAGAACTTCTTTATTCAACAGGCATGTTTTCAATGCTGCAGTGTACAGCGATCTTTCCCAAGGGAAGGGACTTGAAGAGAATAAATCCGTGCTGGACATCACTGCCAATACCTCCCCCAGTAAGCCTCCCTTTGAGACGCTTATTATTTCCTAAGAACAATTGACATTTTCCCTCAAGTCTTCATAAAATCCTAAAAACATATTTGAGATATTTTGCTATTACTTTTATGGATTAGTAACCTTTTATATGAATTTGTGAAAGAGGGCCTTCTATGGCCATGCCAATTCAGATTGCTATACTCATGCTGTGCCTCTGTGAAAAATTATGGCGCCACCTGCTCTGGCTCATCTTCAAGGAAGTTACAGTGTAGGCGAGGAAGAGAGTTACATCCACCAATAACTGAAATTTAAACAAAAAGCTACAGGTATCATAAGGAAGTACAGGTGAAGTGGCAACTAGCACTTCGGAAAAAGCCTTAGCAACTCTAAAATTGTGGGATATGATAGGCACCGGCCACGTGTGCCTATTTCAAGTTAAATTAATTAAAATTAAATAAGACTAAAGACTTGGTTTTTCAGTCATACTAGTCGCAACTCAAGTTCTCAACAGCCACTTGTGGCTAATGGCTACCATGTTGCAGAGCGTAAATACAGAACATTTCCATCATCACAGAAAGCTCTACTGGACAGTACTGCTTTTTGTAGGCTTTGGATATCTAGGGAGAAGAAGAATGTTCAAGACAAATGAATTGTATGAGAAACGGAGAAGAATGCAGGATGGTGCACAGCGGGGATCACACGAGGACAGCCTCGGCTACATTGTGCATAGGATGTAAGGGTGAAGAAATAAGAGTGGAGAGGGTGGGAGGGGAATGAGGGATAAAAGACTAAAAATTGGGCTCACTGTACACCGCTCACGGGATGGGTGCACCAAATTCTCACAAATCACCACTAAAGGACTTACTCATGTAACCAAATACCGCCCGTTCCCCCAAAGCCTACAGAAACAATTTAAAAAGAAAGAAACATTCCTCCTACAAAAAAAGGAAAAAAGAAGAAAAGAAGCAAGAGTGGAAAAAGAGGTTTGGCCCTGGATTGCTGAGCACTTGGGAAGATGATCTAAGAGGTTCTGACTTGACTTCAGTGTCAGTAGGGAGCCATTAAAACACAAGTGGGGTAAGTGACATGATCAGTGTGTGCATCAGAAATACTTAGACAACACTGTTAAAATGAATTGTAGGGAGGGAGAGATGAGGATGAGGTATCAATTAGGGTGTGACAGAGAAAAGTCAGTAGAGAGTAAAATTCTACACTTTGATGATAGGGGTTGTGGGAACAGAAAGGGAGAGAATGACGTTATTGGACATGACATCTGCTTTGATAGAGAAGAAAAGAGAAAAAGAGTCAAAGCTTAAGCCACGATTTCACATACAATGGTGTTTCCCTGAATGGAAATGCAAATTACAACAAGAGGAACAGGTTTTGGAGAAAAGAAGGTAAGTTCAGGGTAGAACATGTTAAAGTTCCTAAGGGATACCCAAGTTGAGGAGCTCAGAAGATAATCATATGTTAGAGAATGGAATCAGGGATGATATCCAGAATTTACAAAGAACTAAAACAGATTTACAAGAAAAAAACTAACAAGCCCATTCAAAAGTGGGCAAAGGATATGAACAGATATTTTACAAAAGAAGACATACATGAGACCAACAAACGTATGAAAAAATGCTCATCATCACTGGTTATCAGAGAAATGCAAATCAAAACAACATTGAGATACCATCTCACGCCAGTTAGAATGGCGGTCATCAAAAAATCTGGATACCACAGATGCTGGAGAGGATGTGGAGAAATAGGAACACTTTTACACTGCTGGTGGGAGTGTAAATTAGTTCAACCATTGTGGAAGACAGTGTGGCTATTGCTCAAGGACCTAGAAATAGAAATCCCATTTGACCCAGCAATCCCATTACTGGGTATATATCCAAAGGATTATAAATCGTTCTACTATAAGGACACATGCACATGAATGTTCATTGCAGCACTGTTTACAATAGCAAAGACCTGGAACCAACCCAAATGCCCAGCGACGATAGACTGGACAGGGAAAATGTGGCACATATACACCATGGAGTATTATGCAGCCATCAAAAACGATGAGTTTGTGTCCTTTGCAGAAGCATGGATGAACCTGGAAACCATCATTCTCAGCAAACTGACAGAAGAGCAGAAGATCAAACACCGCATGTTGTCACTCATAGGCGGGTGTTGAACAATGAGAACACATGGACACAGGGAGGGGAGCACTACACACTGGGGTCAGTTGGGGGTAAATAGGAGAGGGATGGTGGAGGGTGGGGAGTTGGGGAGAGATAGCAAGGGGAGAAATGCCAGATGTAGGTGATGGGGAAGAAGGCAGCAAATCACACTGCCACGTGTGTACCTATGCAACAATTTTGCATGTTCTTCACATGTACCCCAAAACCTAAAATGCAATAAAATAAATAAATGGGAAAAAAATAAGAAAAAAGAAATAAAAACTGGACATTTAGATTTAGGAGACAATGATATATTGCTGATGTTAACTCCAAGAATAAAAGTTAAGATAAACAAAACAGAAGGGGAGAAAAAAGTTTAAGGAGGACAGATCCTGACTGCACA
The DNA here is from genome assembly GCF_001604975.1 of Cebus imitator. Taxonomy (NCBI): domain Eukaryota; kingdom Metazoa; phylum Chordata; class Mammalia; order Primates; family Cebidae; genus Cebus; species Cebus imitator. The sequence continues at coordinate 756,328 of NW_016107954.1, read as the reverse complement.
GAGATAGACTCCAATGCTTTAAGCAGAGACAACCTGACACAGAAAGCATGTGTATTGTAAATGACCCGGCCTGGCAGTCTGACTTACCTATTTAAAAGCCATGGATTGACAGGAAGTTAAGACTAGAAGCTGAGTAGAGAATTCCATTGTCAACAGAAGTGAGTTTAAAATACATCCTTGTACTTATCAGCAGAACCTGTAGCTTCTCTGAGCCTTAGTTTCCTCATTCAAAAAAATAGGAACACGAATCCAACGCTCTGGTGTTAATTGGAAAATAGAATCACATAATGTTTATAAAATGACTGCCACGCCACTTAGTTAACCCTGGAACAATGTAAGGGCTGGGGGTGCTGACCCCCACAGAGTTGAAAATCTGCATATAACTTTTAAATTCCCCCATATTTAACTACTAATAGTCTACCATTGACCAGAAGCCTTACTGGTAACGTGAAATAGTCAATTAATACATATTTTGTATCTATAATAATATACTGTATTCTTATAAAGTAAGCTGGGGAAAAGAAAATGTGACTAAGTAAATCATAAGAAAGAGGAAATACATTTACTGTTCATTAAGTGGAAGTGGATCATCAAAAGGTCTTCATTCTCATTGACTTAATGTTGAGTAGGTTGAGGAGGAGGAGGAAGAGGAGAGGTAAGTCTTGCCGTCTCAGGAGTGGCAGAGAGGGAAGAAAATTCACTTGTAAGTGGACCTGCATGGTTCAAACTCATATGGTTCAAGGGTCAACCGTATTCAATGGATGATAACCATTGTTTATAATTACTAAGAAAGATTATGGACCGTTTTCCTTGTGATTATTTTGCTTCACTTGCTCTTCAATTTCTATACCTATTGAGGATATTTTTAGTGAATGAACAGTCAGTGACTTTTTGAGAAACCAGAATAGGAATAGGGACAACAGTTACTGTTGTCAAGGCACTGCATTTGCGGGTAAAACTTGTTAACTAGGAGCCCCAAACTAGGTTCAGGAACGCAAGTGAAACTCTCCAAATCTGTGTACACGTGCTGTGCGTAGAAAAACGTTACTATTCCGAATTCACAGTTTACCCAGATGCCAAACAGTGACTAACTAATCTTGTGGATGGTGAGGCTTGAAATCTTATGTAAGATCCTGACAACACGAGGGTCATGGTGAACATTAATCTATCGGGAGAGTTTATGAACGTTTACTGATTTCCCCTTCTTCTGAGGTGTGACTGCTCTCCTCCTCACAGCAGTAGGAATGTGTGGGAAAAGATCTATTTACTGGAGCTATTGGCAGACAGGCCTCTTAGGAAATAAGCTGAGATCACCATGCAAATTGAGCAGAACATAACAGGCATTTCATTTTCCCCTCCATCTCCACATCAGTGATGATTCTGAGAACAGGCATTATGACTGCTCTGTTTATTTAATTCTATTGCAAATAAGGCAGATGACAGCCCCAGGTTCTGACACTTCTCTTTTCTGGCTACTGTATAAATCATCAATCCAGGTGCCAGGACTGGCAGCATCTTCTTGGATCATGACAATTTGCCTCTCTGCCTTTTCCCCAGCCAGGACGCTCAGGCAGAAGTGCTGCCCCGTGGCGGTGCCCACCCATCCTTTGTTCTGAACATGTATTCATCCAGGGTCACATTTTGTTTTGGTCTCACTCACCTTGGAAAAGACCTACTTTTCCTTATCCACAGAGGAAATAGCTATAAAACCTATAAAAATTATGTGAGTGTGTGTGTGTGCATGTGTGTGGGTACAGAAGAAACAGGCATAAAACTCACGAAAATTGTATGTGTGTAATAGTGTGTATGTGTGAATGTGTGAGTATGTCTGTGAGTGTGTGTATGTGTGTGTACGTGGTGCGTGTGTGTGTCTTAGTTACAAAGCAGAGCAGAACGAAGCCTCAAAACAATGGGAGAAAAGACCTGATAAAAGAAGAAATCTTTTTTTCTTTCTTTTTTTTTTTTTTTTTACAAATCATGTTTTGACTGTATTGTCACCAACTACACACAATGTCATGAAAGGTCACAACATAGGAGACTCGGTGAAGGTCGACATCGATTTTACTCTGGCTACACATGGTGTCATATTCAGGTAATATGTGAGAAACGGAGTCTGAGAGCTGGATAGGACCACTGCATGGTGGGGTGAGTGCAGCCTTGCTCTAACCCTGAGGGCAGGGGGCGGGGCAGGTGCAGACGGCAGTGTGGGGACACCCTCCCAGTGAAGGGTGAGATCCCTTCCTTTATGTGCAATACAGAGTATTCCGGATAGTAACTTCATTCTTGATCCCTTCTATGTTATAGTTGCCTTCTTAGTTACCCCAACCCTTCCATAAAGCATGTGTATATACACACATGTACATACACATATATACATCTCAAATATCGAACATATATACGTATATGTGTATATCCCAGCATATATACACGTGTATCTTTACATACACCTATACATATATATGGTTTGATGACGTCCCCATTTATCAGGTGCCTTCTCCCACTGCTGTGAGGAGAAGTATGTTGCTTGTTCTGCTCTGCTTAGGAACTAAGACACACAGAGGCACCATTTACACACTCACACTCACAAATGGCCTCACACATACACTCACATACACACATAGTTTTCACGGGTTCACATCTGTTTCTTTTGCAGTCACATACACACACTCACATAGTTTTTATAGATTTTATTGCTATTTCCTCTGTGGTCTCTGGAATTCCATCCCACCATCCATTAAATACGTGTGTGCTTGAAGTGGGCTGGGAGGTGACAAATGTCAGAGAAGAACTGAGAAGCAAAGGTTATCTTTCTCTTCTACCTTCTCTAACCAAAAAGGTGAATAGCAAGGCTTAGAGTCACCCCTAACTAGCAGTGTTAGCATGGGACCCCAAATCCTAAAGCCTCTGAAGAAAATACAAATAAGAAATAGAAAGTGCAAATGGCAAAGGACTGCAATTACTTTTACAGCAACCTAATAATTGCCCTATCCCGTGGTGAAGGTAGGAGAGGCACAGAGTGCAGACAATCCTGATCACGCACAGATACGCCAGCAAATTACACTGAGAAATCCTACACAGAACATCTAGAAAGAACTTTTATACCATCAGTTCAACCTGATCACGCACAGATACTCCAGGCAAATTATACTGAGAAATCTAACACAGAACAACTAGAAAGAACTTTTATACCATCAGTTCAACCCTTCCATTGCAAAGTTAAGGAAATGATGCCCAGAAAAGTTCTTACCCTAATTTTGGCTGTGTGCTTCATCTGCACACACACATAGAATCTGCAGCATAGAGACACCTTCTCAGAATCTTATTTTCAACTGACATGCACGCACACATACACAAACCACAGCAGTATACATAGGATTAAAGTATGCATACATGCACATAAAGAAAATCAATTGTCTGAATTCTACTCTTCACCCCATGATAAGAAGCTGGGAGAATGTCTTAGTGACACAGGCCTGCGCTGTTAGGAGCGGAGCTCAGGCTGGGGAGTGAGCGTTCTGCTGGTGGGTCCTGCTGTTTTCCATTCCTTTACCCTGCCTTTGTGAAGAATCAATGTGATGACAATTTTAAATAGAGGCTGAATACATTAAATGTATTTCAGGTTAACTGCTTTCTTTTCTTTAAGTCTATAAGCGTACATGTTCGTTTAAATGATTGGGAAAAGAGGAGAAAATAGCCAAAGAAAGAGGTTGGTTACAAAGAAACATTTGAAAATAGCTGAGTCCCTGGCAAAATCGTGACCTATGGCCCTGTCTCCCTGGCCCTGCTGCAAGTGCCTCTTGGTGCAAGCCCAGCATCTACGTGCTGCCCCCACCCCAGAATTGTCTCCTCAGAGCCCCACCCTTTTCAGGAGCACCTCTGAAGGCTGACATTTTTCTCATATAAGAACGGGTACCTGTCCACTTACTTAGCTCTCAGTGGTGCATTGAACACTGCCAGCTATGGAGTGAAAACACCCTGCCCTGGGTGTTCCTTTGCCACTTCCTCCCTCGTGTAACTCGGACAAATCAATTCCAGCTCTCTGAATCTCACTTTCCTGTCTTGGAAAGATGTGCCTTTCTATTCTGTCATCTTGGACTTTTGGGAAGCATAATCAAAAGAGATAATGTGTGTAAAGTGCCTTGTTAGCTATTTGTATTTTGATAATTTTTTTTTTTCTAGAAAAAAGCTTAACCTCAATGAGTAAGTCTAGTGAAAGGGATTTAAAGCACATGGCAACTGCATCAGCGTTGGGTAAGTTGTTAATCTTTAAGCCTCCATTTCCTAATTTGTAAACATGACTACAGTGTATATTTTGTAGAGTAGATAGATGTAAGGAACGGCTGAGATAATGTTTATACTTAGCACGCCCAGTGCTGAGGTTGGTTGATGAACAGCAATATCTAGGACTGGCAGGGCTGGGAACCCATTTTTCTTTACATGCAAAGCTCAACTTCAGATACCAACCAGTTCCACTGAACTGACACCATGCTAAGAGATCCAGAGTCTTTTGTTTACATAGAAATGGCATAAGCTTACTGTGGAGCCTCCAATGTAAGAATTTAATAAAATTCATTATTTCTAGCCGTCTGCATAAAATGAGGCTTAGCAAGAGGAGCTCATTCCATGAAAAGAAGTACCCTGTAGTGAAGAGATTTCCGAACAAGGCAGGAGAGCAGGTAGAGAATGCCAACATCCAAGAAGCAACCACGGACGGATCTTCTTACTCCGTCTGTCTTCAACAAACAAACAACAGCAATGACATGCCACAGGTACACATAGGTCTCTGCGTTGTTTCAGAATGCCAAAGAGTTCATGACAATTAGAACGACAATGAGATTCTGGGTTCTCAGAAGGGCCAGGGTTTTCAGTACTTACATAGGATAAAGTGGTAACATTTAAAATGCATATCCCTGGAGGGACGAGCTACTAGAAAATTAATTATCCCCTTCTTTGCCCCTCTCATAGCCTCTCTACATCATTTTCTGTAGCTGTGGTGTCCCACTCCCACCATTAATTTTCGTTCTTGAGATTTGTCCTCAATTCCTGCTGCTACGATGCAGTATCAGTAGAAGGAAAAATGAAAAAAATAAAAACACACGCGCAAGCAGATATCCCAAAAATATTCCATTGCTATGGAGGAGAGAAATAACTGGATGTTGTTGGCATTGGAGGGACTCCAGTACGCTGAAAAGACACTCATCTTGAAGTGCTGTGGCCTTGGTTCGAGACCCAGCTGTGCTACTGACTCACTGGGGACTCAGCCAGGCTCTTAACCTCCATGAGCTGCAGTTACCTAATTTGCTAATGGAGATAACAGTCATTGTACTGCAGTCTCTCAGGGCTTGTGGTGAGAGTCAAAGGTGACAAAGACTGTGCCATCTCTGTAAAGTACTATATAAATGCATGGAATTTGTGCTATTCTTTCAGAGCAATCTGTTAGCGTGTCACATGGAGGACCCTCCCCTCCAGGGACCTTGCCCCCATGACTGTCCTCTCCAAGTTATCTGGACATAGTCTGGCTCCACCACTACCTGTATCTGCAGGAAGATGCTTTTTGCTCAGTGTGTCCCTATGCCACTCCAGGAGCTGTATCAATCTGCTTCTGCTCATTGTACAAACACTTGCTGAGTGCCTACTATGCCTCAGACAGTGTGCTAAGTGCTGAGGTTGGATATAACTGAATAATGATTCTTACTGTTCTTTAGGAATAACCTCAGAACATTTACCTACTCTCCAGCCAGGAACTTCATGCTGAATCTCAAATATACCCTTCCTGGTGTTAGGTTACACCTGTTCCCTAGCTCTGCAATATCTTCATAATGTTTGTGCGTTCTTTATCCCCAGACCTTGTAAGCCCAACGCTGTTCCTTCCAACTGGCATGAGATCGTATCTCCCCAACCACTAGCATTTCTCCAAACTAAAAATCTGGGTGACATCATTTTAATTCTTCCTCTTTTCAGGCATGAGGATGAAAGCTCTGAGTTTCCGGTGGACAGTGCCTCTCAGGCACATCTGTACCTTTGCAGGTAGGCCCACGGTCACTCTGGCTGCACTGCTTAGCGGGGGGTCACTCCTGCCTCTGCTTGTGCCTCTAGCTTCTCCCACTTCAGCTCCTGCTCTGCAGGGCTGCCAGACTGATTTCCCCCCAACTAATCTGACCCCACAGCGGGGCCTCCCCCTTGCTCTGGATTTCCTCCACACTGAGGTGTGCAGCCTAGAACATATCGTCACATGCTCACACGGTGCCTGCGCTGATCCCCTCAGTGGCTGAGATGTACCTCAGGTATCAGCAACACTATTTTAATGAAGGCAGCTTCTGTTCTCAAAGAGAAGGATTTGGAAATTAGTTCTATCAGATATGTGGCAAAGGCCACCTTCTACAACAGGAAAGGGCAGGTGGAGAGGTTGGTGGCAGAGTGTCTCTCAGTTGTTCCCATGACAGGTGGGACCACACAGCTGGGCCCCGTGGGCCTGCACTCCCTTCTGCCGATGGCATCTGGTTGGCAGAAGGAATCAGCTTCCCACCTCCTGAAACGGATAGAAGATACATAAACACCTTTTTGTTTTTATAAACAGACAAGTGGCAGCTCGGCAATTTTTTTGCTTTTCTCATTGTAAAATCAATACCCATCAGCACTTTAAAATTAAAGGCGAGATTAGGCCTTAGTTTTATACATGCCTTATTGTCTTCCAAAAGCTTTCTACTCAGTCAGATAAATTTTCTTTAAGAGGATTAGGAAACTTTCATTATCTTTAGCTAACTTGAACTAACACTAACTCTGAAAAATTAATCTATAGACTGGACAAAAGCCGATGACTGCTGGGAGAAGGAGAACTCTGGGGCTTCTTTCTAATTGAGTAGGGGGGTCTCTATATTCACCGTCTGGTAATTCAACTGCCTTCCAAAGAAGAGCAAGTCACTGCATCACTAAGCAAGATGAAAGAATTCAGCTTTCTGACCTCCTTCTCTATGCCTCTCAGTAAAGGTACAAACCAGCCTGCCAAGGATCCCAAGATAATGTTCTCTCTAAGAGAAGATCATCCCAAACAGAAGGTTCTTCCCAAGAAAAGCTCAATCATCCCAAAGAGAAGCTCCTCCCCCAGAGAAAGTCATCATCAAGAGAAACTCCTCCCCAAGAGAAGATCCTCTCCAAGAGAATGTCCTCTCCAAAAAGCCATCCCCAAAAGAAGATCTTCACCAAAGGAAGCTCTTTCCTAAGAGAAGATCTTTCCCAAGAGAAGCTCCTCCCCAAGAAAATGTCAACCCCAAGAGAAGATCTTCCCCAAGAAAAGGTTCTCCTCAAGAGAATGTCATCCCCAAGAGAAGCTCCTCCCAAAAAGAAATTCCTCCCCTCTCATCCCTGCCTATACTGACTGTCTCTGGACTTCCCAGGGTACCTCAGAGGGCTGGATCCAGAGAGTCACTTGGCCTGGAATGTGGAGATTGAGGAGCAGACCCCTGGAGTAGATGCCACACTGTTCTCAGACTATTTCTGAGCTGAGGCTTGGAGGCCCACAGGGACACACCACAGGCTGCCACATCCCACCCAAGGGATTGCTGAACATGTGTTAAGGAGGACATCCTTCCCTGTCACTCAGCCCCCCAGCCCATTATGTTGTGCATTGACTTTGATGTGCTTACATTATCTATCTTATTTCTTGAACTGGGATAGGCTTGCTTGGTTTGAGTGTCTCTCCAGTGCCTGGCAGTTCTTTTTTATTTCAGTGCCACATTTCCTGAATTTGAAGATAACTTTGCAGTCAGGGCCACAGAGATGCCACTGAGGTGTCACTTCTGATGCTGAGAATGTCAGCTCCTCTGGAACCAAGCCCAGGTGCAGGCAGGTGGAGTAGTGAGAGCTCACAGTCTTTTGTTTTCTACACCTCCAGAAACTTTCATCAGATACCCCAGCTCATCTCCGATGACTGATCTCACCAAGTGCCTCTGTCATCCTCTGAGGAGAAGTATCAGATGTGACAGTTGTCTTGATCTCCAGATGGCAGACAGTCTTGTCGTTCCAGACCCGTGGGTGGATGTGTATGGAGAGTGGAAACCCACAGCGTCTGTAGATGTCTGTCGGATGGCAGGCGACGTGAGGAGGAGAGCAGGGCTTGGAGGCTGGGCAGGAGCAAAGCTTCAGGCAGCATGGCAGTGCCAGGGACTGCTGGGAAACAACAGTGGCAGCAGACAGCTCTCTGGCCCCACACATGCCATTACAAATGGCTACAGAGGTAGGCCTGGCTGCTTGCGCCCAAAGGAAAGAACAGGCAACCTGAATTGTGCAAGTGACTGAAGCATGAATAGACAGCCCCCACACAACTGCTCTCCAGGAAACCAACTGAAATGAGCAACATCAAGGTCTTTTTTTCAAAAAATCATAAATGAGGTATCTATCTTAACTAAGCAAGGATGCCATATACATTTCACTAGCTAGAAAGAAAAATGTATTGAATCTATGACAGATGGGATCTGAGAAAAGACGGATGTTAAAGATGAAATCACACATAGGGACCCTTTCTGAGAGCTCACTGTGTGTCCACAAGAGATCTGTAAAGGAAGCTGTGAAGAAGTCCACCTGAACCTCTCATTTGGTGGAGGAAGGATGTGTCACTGGGTGATGGAACTAATCTGCCTAGAACTTGATTCCGGCCACGAGCCAACACCTGACAGAAATTACTTTACGTGGTGATGATAGTTGGAGTCAAGTTCAGAATAAATTCATTTGGATTGCTGCCTTGCTTTAAAACAGTTCTCAAATTCTCGGAACTGCTATCTGCATGTGGTTTTAATTCTTAATATTTAATATCTGAGAATCTGACATTTCTTCAGCCCCATTTTTTAGGTGTAATATAAAATTTAAATGAAAAACTATTTTACAATGCACATGTGATACAATTTGTTAAAGGAGAATGGAAGAAGATGCTAAGTCTTCCTCCTTCCCCCTTTTTAAAATTTTCCGAATTTATTACCAACATTGACCTGCAGATATCATTCTGACTAATCTCCTTCTTGGGTCTGGGATCCATTGCGGAGCTATAAGAGAGTGTTTAAACACAGCAGCAATGCCAGGGAGGACCTGCCTAAGCAGCACTCAGAGACCCCTCCAGAGCACACATGACCAGCAACTGTGCAAAAATAGTCACATCACCTGGTTTCCAATCAGCATTATTAGTCTTTTATTATGAAGTAAGTCTAAAAGAGAATTAAAAGGCACTGAGAATAGTACCGTATTTATCTACGTTTGAATGTATTTCACCCCAGCTCCAGAGTGCTAAGTCACTTATGAGAGCTCAACCAGTGCACATTACACAATTTATTGATGAGAACAGAAGGACTAAACATAACATTTAGAAACTTTTAGAATATATTCAGCACTTAATTGAGTACCCATGACATGGGAAAAATTCCAAGATATATGCTCAAACTCTGGATTCAGTAGAGGAAGATGACTTTTGTGTCTTCATACACGAGTAGAACAAACACCAACTTGTCCTTCCCCTCTATTGCTGACGGGAATGGCAACCCCAGGTTCAGTTGGGACTTACCTTGCACGATGAGGTGGACCCGGGACGTTTTGGGATGATTGTCTGTCTGCACAGAGCAGGTGTACGGACCTTCGTCATACACATCCACATTTTGGATCATGATGCTGTACTGGGTTGGTGTATTGACCAGAATGATCACACGAGGGTCTATGGACCACTTGTCATTCCCAGCGTAGAGGATGGTACTGCGGTTTAGCCAGGCCACCCGGGTGACCCGGTCATCTATGGTACACCTGCAGTGAGGCAGAGAGTGGAGGAGGGAGGAAGAAGGGAAAGAGAGAGAGTGGAGAGATTATATAATATGATACATATGGTATTGCATTTTGAGGAGTAATTAAAACAACTTAACAGTGCTAAAAGGGAGCAACCAATTATTGATGAAACTTCCTAAATATAAACTGAGAATGGTCTGAATCATCTTGAAGAACTGATGATACAAAATCATTTCTATTTGAGTTTGAGACATGTTATGTGACTATCTTTGCCATATATTTTCTTTCCCTCTTATTTTCTTCCCCTAGATTTACATGAAAATTAGTTTATGTTTCTTGAGCCCATTTACACCTTGTGGGAGAGCTGGCCCAGCGGCACATGGGAAAGAAAGTGGATCAGTATTTCAAATAGGTCACAGATAATCCACAAAGCAAATACTTAACTTGTAGTTAATCAAAAATTGAACATATTTACCTCCAGACCTCCCTGGTGTTGATAATCTCCTTATACCCCAAGGCAGCCCAAAGCCTGCAAACTACAGTTATAATATGGGTTGGTAAAATTCACATTAGAAAGCCAACACTTTTTAAGGAAGTCAAAACTGTGTCTTAGGACTTCAGGAGAGGAAAGAAGAAAATTATCAGCAGACTCCCTGTTCCTCATATACTCCTGCCTCATCCGGGGATAGAACAAGGCTATTATCAAGGCAGGGAGCTGTGCTTCCCTTCCCAGCTACTCTGCTCAGTCATTCGAGGCTATGAACACAAAGAAGAACTGTGTGTCGGTGTGGATGGCCCGCGGGCTGTCAGGCCTGATACAGGACTGAATGCGCTGGACGTCTGCGCATGTGCCCAGCAACTGAGAACACAGGAATGAAAGCATGAGGAAAGAGGATGCTTTCTAAACGTGGGTGCACACTCGTCACAACCAGCCTTGCCGATGTCCTGGCAGAGAGAGGAGGGACAGGAGTCCAATGCCTGCAGGTGAGGAGAACACAGGCAAGAGGCATGGCCTTCCCTCACTGAATGTGACCTAACACTTGGCTGGCAGCAGAGATCCTCCAGGCACGTCTCAGGAGACAAAGGACCCCAGAGACACTTACCGCAGAGGCGAGATCAGGCCCTGGCCAAATGGCCAGTTTCACCTGGCCTGCGCGGCTCAGGGTTTCCAAGCACCAAAACTACAGCCTTCTAGAATGGAAAAAACACCTGATCTAAGGCTGTCCTCTCCCTGGTTGGTAGGAAGAATAAAAGTAATACCAGCTTCCAGTCACCCAGGCGTTTGTATGAGGTGGCCCACCTGCCCTTCAGCCACTGAGAAGTTGGGTGGGGAGGGTGTTAGGTACTCTCACAGCATGGTAGGAAGAGATTGTTCTTTTCTAAATAAGCATGTGAACAATATAAAATGAATAATACATGTAAATAATACTAAGATGATGCAGGCCCAGCTAACCATTTACTCCTCACCAATGCCCAGCACCCAACCTTGATTTGGTAGCAGCCTGTTACATCTCTGTGTGCATCTTACTTTTTATACACATGCATGACCTTGTATGAAGCTTGTGTTGATTTGCTTTCACCTGAAACAGAACCATACTCTAATATTTCAATGAAACTTTTTTATTTGACCGCAGGTATCCCTTGCACTCCAGTAGTTACAGACCTAAATCTGCATGCTTTCTAGGTAAGTGGGTTTTCAGGGCCCAACTGCATTCACCAGGAGGACTTGATAATTTAGGTACCATCGAATGATTCTTCCCATCGTCATAGAAATGTCATTGGTATAAAGAAAAAATGAAGTCACGTTACCTCCTCCACACCATGAGGCATCTCGCTTCTCTTCCTGTTGTATTCTTACGTCCATAGCATTTTTGTATTTCCCTTATGAAGACCTATTGGATCTTAAACCTAATGGATCCTTCCTGCTCCCCACTTTCAAAGGCTTTTCTTAGGGAAAAATTATGATAAGTTTATTCATTCTCAGTTGCAAATGACTGATAAGGCCAAATGTACAACCTTTCCTAAGGATAGGTGAATTTTCATAAAGGGCAAATCTCTGATTGAAGAATTCCTCTTAAAGAAATTTCACATAGTAGAATTCCAAAACTCAGCAAGCCTGGAAGTAGATGCTAAATTGAGACTGAGGGAAGGTCATGGTGTTCTAGTCCCTTCTAGTGTGTGGTCTTCTAGTTACCATGTAACTCAAGTGACTAACTGCAAAAAAAATCCTTGCTTTAGTTTTGCACAGTTATGTAACCCCTTGCACATTTTTAAGTTGCCATAAAAATTGTTTAAGCTACAATTCAAAAGGATGAATTTTTTGGTCTTTAGAAAATATTCACATTTAAAACTTTTTTTTTAAGTCACAGAATTCCTTGTGTGTGTGTGTATGTGTGTGTGTATTTGCTCAGTAGAATTTGCGTATCACAGTGATTGATACTCATGATTATTCGCTTTCAAAATTCAGGAACTAATTCTTTTTCTAAAAGTCATAACATGTGAATTGTTCCTTTTTAAACTGGAACTTGTATTTCCATTATTTATCTTCTGCAGAAAAACTATAGTTTATGCCTGAAAGTCTTTTACTGATCACTTGTCATATTTATTTGCAACCAAAAATATATAGAGATTGCAATTTAAATTTCTTTTATGTCCTACAACCATAAAACTTTAAGCAATAATATGTTTCTTAAATGAATGATCATTACAAATATAGAATTGATAGAACATAAATACATAGCACATTTCGTTAAGTAATAATTAAACATGAAAAAGTAAACTTACTAGAAATATAGCTTTTGATTAGGTGGATAGCCCCTTTTTAAAATGCCATAGATAAATATCACTTACTGCTAGAATGAGATGGAACTCAGGATCAATTTTATTTCTACTTTCATTTTTAGAGAAGCCTTGTTCACATAAGAAGATGGAAATGAAAATTGTGCATAGCAGTGCCATTCAATTAGTTGAATGCTTTCCAAGATATATGCCAAAAATCACATAGTAATATAACTTCAAAGATAATTTTAATGATCTAGCAGCTGACAAATCAATTAATTCCTCTTTCAATTTCTTTTAACACAATGAATTAGAAAATATCTGACTTGCAAAGGGGTTTATAACCCAGTATTAGATTCATTCAATTTCTCAGTATCTGGAAAGTGTATGATAACATTTTACCAGGCCTTATCAAATGACTCTAAAAAGATGTTATTCTTTTACTGGAAGTATCTTGTTTAACCCAATACACTCTGAAATGTCGGGAAAATACAAAATACTGTTTGCTTTAATATGCTAAATCCCAGTGCCCTCTGTTAGAACATATCTCATGTCTGAGTTCTAACTCAAGATGGAAAAGGCCCTGGCTTTGCCATGAATCTATTCCTGATGCGATCATGTGCCATTGTCTCTAGTGCTGCTCTGCTATGCTTCTGTGGGACTCTCCTTCAAGAGTGATACTCTGTTCCATGACAGTCAGGTGATGGAGGTTTCAAAGAAACTGAAACAAGGTTTTCTCCTGGACGATGTGTGAAGCGGGAGCTGTCAGAAGGGAGATGCAGAATTACATTGTGACCTCAGGCACTTAGTCAGTTTTAGGGAATTTGAGATCTTTGAAGTGCATTTCCTGAATTCTATCATTATCCCCGTATAGGACCAACCACTGCAGGTTGAGGGTGTATAAAACCAGTGCAAATGACCACAGGCTTGAGCAAGGGTGGACTTTGAAATAGATCAATCCAAAACTACTCTCTGGGCCAGAACACGCTCTCAGTGCCCTGGTCACACAGTCCTTGGAAAACCTGTACCTTGGGTAATCCTGCCCCAGGTGAGTGGCCATGATCTAGTATACTTGCTCTTAAACCTGGACTCCCTTATGGGCATGAGTGGAAACAGAAAAGAGTAACTGAGGAAAAACCATCTCTCTAAGTGGGCAAAGATGGCTCACAGTTTGTTTGGTTCTCAGAACCTAACAACAGAGAAACTGATGAAACAATCGAGTCAGTTGAGGAAAGTTATTATCCTCATGATGTTGCTGTGTTTTAGAAGAAAATGGAGTTTCATGGCTTCATGCTTCCCTCTATCACCATAGGACTCTTCCAAGGAAGGTCCTCTGAACAGCAGGAAAGAGAATTCAGGGAAGGACTTAAAAGGTTGACTTGAGTGCTCTTCTAAAGTCAGGCCCCTTCCCTGCTGTCTGTGGCCATGTCGTGGACCCTCATTAACAAGAAGCACAGAGGGGAACACTTTTGATATTGAATAAGGGGGAGCCAAGAGGCAAGCTGAGGAAGGTTAATGACAACTTTCTGATCTCTTAGAAATTACTTCAGATATTTAAAATTCGTACATTCCAAGCTAACCCTACCTACTGATCCTTGGTAAAGCAGAACTCATTACAACTACATCACAAGTAACCTCTAAAATTGTATATTGCTTGTACTGTACCAGGCATAGTTGTAAGAACTGTAAGAACTTTACGCATATCAAATAGTTCAATCCTCAACTACCCTTTGAGATGTATACTAATATTACATCCACATTTTACAGATGAGGAGTCTGAGGCACAGATAGGAGAAAAAGAAAGCTATCTGGAAGACACTTGTACACATTCTTAACCTCTAGCCTTGTGTGAGGGAAGAAGGTGTAAGTAAGACTCTGGAAGAGCAAGAAATGCCTGAAAGACATCAGAAGGCAGAGATTTTTCTGAATATGTACCCCGAGGTTAAGATTCAGAGTTGTTTTTTGTTTTGTTTTCAGAGGAAGAGGTGCAGTTAGGGAAATCCATGCCTTAAAGCAGTGATTTTCAGCCTTTACTGTGCATCAAAAACAGATTGCTGAAGCCAGTCCCCAAAGAGCTTTTGGTTCCTGGAGCTGGAGGGACCAAGAATGTGCATTTTCAACAAGTTCCCAGTGGATGTTGATACCGCAGCTCTGGGGACTCCTCCTGGAGACCCACTTATTGCCTTAAAGAAACCAGGCAAGTGACAGGTTGGAATTTTAATCAAAGTAATTACTGCAAAGTAAAATCAGCCAGGTTTAACATTTTTGTGTTCTTTACTTCTGTTTTTGTATTTTGTCTTTGAAAATGCAAAAAAAAAAAAAAAAAGGAGAGCAAAGTACCACAATTTAACAGACATCTAATGAGTGTGGCTAAGGTACACGAGATAACTCTCTAGGAGCTGAGAACGCAGTAGGAACAGGCAGACAAAATTCCTGCTCCATGACACTGCCCCTAGTGAGAGACGAAGAAAACATATATGTCTAGATATATTTGTTTCAGGATGATACTTGGAGAAAAATGAAACAGCGTAAGGAATGGAGAGTGCATCATGGGAACTGTGAACATATTTGGAACAGAGTTCCCAGGAAATGCCCCTCCATGGACACCAGATGTTGAATGGTGGCATTCAACAGTTTATAACTCTAAGCTTGACTGCAATAAGTTGCACATCTGAAAATTATATCTAACTTTAAAATGAAATTCTGATCTCACATGCATGCACAGAGAGCTGCAGGAACATTCGGGTGATCTGGGTAGCTGGGGAACAAGTCTTTTAAACCAGTCTCACAAATGGCGTCCTCATATATTGATGACGTTTTAGATGTTAATGTTCAAAGAATTGATAATTGATATTCTGATAAACTGAGAGTTAGCTAGAAAATACGTTTATGGTTCCTCCTTTGTTATGGTGATAATACCTAAAACAGGGTGCATACCCTTCTGTTTTAATTAGTAGACTATGGTGAATGTAGTTAAATCTTTAATTCAGACTCATCATCCTAAACCTCCGTTCTCTTTGTAATATAGGGATAATACCAAAGATTCTACACTCTTCACAGAGCTTACGTCACTGAAATTAATTATTTATACTCTCCTGTGTTACACTGTAAATTCCACATGGATAGTAACCATATTCAGTACCATCAGCACCTCCCAGCTTCTACCCAGCAGCTAGTAGGTCATCAATACATATTTATAATGATAAAAGATGTATGACAATGTTTTTCAAATGGGCATCAAAAGAACCCACATAAGGTGACATTTATGTGTGGACATATATGTGTCTTTCTGCAGGATATCTGAATCTATATCTCTGTCTGTGTCTACCTGTACATAGACACACACAGGGTCCATGGGCTCTTTATGTATATTTTCCAATTTAGTGTTTTCATTTCTATTACAATTGGGAGACATGTAATATAAACCTATGCTAGATGTGGTATGACGACAATTAAATTTAAATGTTCAGGTGTGCATTTGTGTCCACCACACTGGCACATTGAGAGCTCCTCGCATCACGACAAAAATGCAGAGGCTAATGACAAAAATACAGAGGTGACTTGTTTTGTCAATGATGTCTTCCTACCAGCAAAAGCTAAATGATGCGGGGTCCACTGCAGTAGTGAGGGTTCCCAAGCACCAGAATGAGCCACTGTGGAAGGAGAACTTCGTCATCACAGGATGCATGAGGAACTCAGAAGGGGAAGCCTGACACCAGCCAGTGCCACATTCACATTGCAACTTGAGATTTAATTTTAATAAAACATCACCTGTTCCATTAAGTTAATGTTCTAAGCTTAAATTTTAGTGGTTATATATGTGCATAACTTATAATTTCAGATGTTACAGTCATATCAGAGTGTAAGCTTAAGGCATTTATACCTAGTATTATGATTGCACATCTATAAAGTTGTTTTTTTTATAGCTACTGTGGGGAATCCATGAAAATCTTGTCTCTCGTCCCATCCTTGACCCGTGCTTTTAAAGTGGTCTTCTAAAGAGTCCTCAATTTAAGAAATGCTGGGCTGAATTGTAAAGCCCAAAATGCATTCCTCTGAATTTACTTTTTAAATACATACCTGCATATTATCTTGTAACTTTTTCGTTTTCGTTTTGTCATTTGTTTTTTTCATAAATTGAGAGTTAATTGAATTTTTGTTAAGCAAAACTTTCCTATGTATCAAATATGTTAAAAATGCCAGTTCAAAAACTGGGAGGAATATTTTGCTTTAATGAACTCATAAACCAATGATAAATAGTTTTTTTAAAGAAAAGAATAAGCAAGCCAAAATGAAATATTTTTAGATCAACTCCCAAGGTATTCTAAACTGTAAAAGCTGTTTCCCCCGGAGCCTTTCCTCAGTTATTTCCTGAGTTACAAATACAGCCAACTTCAGAACATCAACAAGGGCCCTAAATTACGTAAGGAAAAACTTTATGATTCAGATAGTTGGAAATGCAATGAGAGTAATAACTGCTAGAACTAATACTTGCTGATAAGGTATTGGTTGAAAATGTATCTGAAAGCCTCTGCAGAAAAATGGTGAGGGATAAGAGCTACTTAAGGAGAACACTGAACAAAAATATTTTAGTAGTGCAAGGGTTGGCTTTGAAGTCTGGCATAACATGACGTTTGCAGCTCGCTGGAATATTGGAAGGCAGTACCACACCAACACCAGCTGGAGGGGAGATGTCACATTAATACCTAGGAAGTATGCATGCCCATGTGTGTGCGCATGTGTATATGTGTGCAGAGGGGGAGGGAAGTTTATGCGGAGAAAACACACTAATGCCTTCAATGTAAGGGCCCTGCCATGTGAAGATATAGAGTAGTGTAAATACAACCAAGGAAGGTTGCAGCCTTTCTTGAAAACGGCATCCCCAGAGGCAGGAAATCAGCCACTGGATGATAATCTGCTGTGGTTTCAGCCATGTCTGATGATAGACGAGTCCATCAGAAATTGCTTATTGTGTCCTCATGCAAACAAGCGGAATCTCTGGTCCCCACAAGCACAGTGAGAGCTCTACCTGAATGCAGAGAGCAATTTCCCACACCACCCAAGTGAGGCAGCTGTGCTGACGGCAGCTCAGAACAGAGCATCTGATGCAGTGAAGGAGAATGAAGGGAGCGATTTATATGGAAAGATGGCTCCACAAAGAGGCAGAAATTGCTTACAACTACAAAAGATGGGTTAAACTGCTTGGCTCTGGGAGGAGAGGGGAGGAGAATTCCTATCTTGGTAACAGAAGTAAAGCGTAGGGTAGTGAAACATAATTATAAAAAGTAAGGGTAGGCAGAAAGGCCAGAGAAAGCTCTCTGAACAAAATAATGAATGATTGAGCCAGGCTCCAAGTCACTCTATAAATCCACAGGGTGTGTTAAGGAGATCACATTCTTAGTTTCCCAAGAAGAAGTAGGCAATGTTGAAATAAAAATAACAACAAAAACCATCTAAAGAGACATTGCCTGCTTTCAAGGCCCTATTACCTCAGATAAACGATAGGACACAAGAGTATTACAAGGCACCCTATCACATTCATGGATACAATAAAAAGTATGCATCTGTCCATTTGTTTAACAAATATTTAGTAAGCACCTGAGAAGGACAAGACACTGTCAGGCCCTAGAAGTAGGACGTTGAGCAGACTCCCCATCTCTACCCTCCTGAAGCTCGCAGCTTTGTGGTGGCGATATGCCATAAACAAAGTCACAGAGCACTCATTCATAAGTACAAACTGAATTAGGATGGTGCTGTAGTTCATTTCCATCACCATAAGGCTGGTAATTTATAAAGAAGAAAGGTTTATGTGGTTCACGATTCTGCAGGCTGTAAGGGAAGCAATGGCGCCACTATCTGCTTCCGGTGATGGTGTCAGGGAGCTCCCAATCATAGCAGAAGGGAAAGGGGACCTGGCATCACATGGCAAGAAGGGGAGCAGGAAAGAAGGGGAGGAGATGCTCTTTTAAGCAATCAGCTCTCCTGTGAACTAACAGAGTCAGAAACCATTCCTCACTCATTACTGCTGAGAGGGCACCATACCACTCATGAGGAATCCACCACTGTGACCTAAACACCTCCCCCCAGGCCCCACTCCAAGCTTGGGGTTCACATTTCTAGATGAGGTTTGGAGAAAACACATGTCCATACCACATCAGATGGTCATGTAGTTGGGGGCACAGGAAAGCCCTTACTCACACGTGCAGTCTAGAGACCAGACCACTCTGAAGAAGTAACATAATTGTTAGACTAACAAATTAACGCCTAAGGCTGATAACTCAGAAGAAACACTGGGCACACGTGTTGGGTATAGATAGCACATTAGATAGACGGCGGGGCAGGTGTGCAGGGTCTGAGATTGAGGTTGACTCAGTTAAGGAATGGCGTGGAAGCCAGAGTAGTCCAAGCAAGATAGACAAGGGCATGGGTGTGTTCCACGAAGATGCAGCGGTGGACACCTCTATGGTAAAAAGTCTGCATTGGTTTAAGTAAAGGCTTGTGTTTTATGAGAGTAGGCTGGACTTCCTTTGGAGAAGAGATTGTAGCAGGGCCAGAGGCAGAAAGAATAGGGAAGGGACTATTGCATCCCTATAGATGTGAGAGTACAGTTGCATGGCAAAAGGGTTTGCAACTTAAAGAAGACCTTGAGGGAGCCAGAGTGAAGGAAGGAGTCATCAGAGAATGAGGCGTGAGATGTTGATGAAATATTGGCCGCCAACACTTTCACGAACTTTGACAGCAGAATGGAGTGGGGAAGAGACACAGAGGTAGAGGGAATTAGGCTCTTCAAAGCGTTTTTTTTTTTTTTTTTTTTTTTGCTTTTTTGTTGTTATTTGTTTTAAGAATAGGAACACTTGGGAACTAATTAATTCATTTTGCAAATGTTTACTGAATATCTATTGGGTGCTGAGATGTTTCAACCTTTTGTTAGCCCACATATCACCTGTGCATCTTAATTCACTAAATTGGGTGGGAACCATGGTCTGCATTTCCAACAAGCCCCCGTGCTGAGAACTTAATGTGCTTTGAGTAGCTTGGTTTTAGGCAGTAGAAACAAAACTCCATAAGACAAGGACGAGGACTTCTTACATTGCAGTATGTAAGTATATATGCTAATGGGAATGAACTTAACAATGGGAGCACATGCTAAAGCAGGAGAAAGAGGATAACTGTCAGATAAAGTTACAGGGAAAGTGAGAAAACATTAGATATAAAGCACATGAAGGAAAGATGCTTTATCTGCTGTATCACAGGAGAAGAAAAAATAACAGAAACATGGGTAGCTTTGTGGATCCAGCTATGGGAAAGCCAGGAGGGAACTGAGTGATGTTTTCTCTCTTCTCCAAAGTAGAAGACCAAGTTATCAGTTGAAAGTAAATAGGAGAACAGAAGAAAGGGGATGAAAGATGCAAAAAAGGGAAATAACTTGCAGAAAATGACAGGAAAATTACTAGGGAACTACAATGGGATTTATAGGCTGTGTTGAGGTCCCATTTGTAGTTGGTGACCAAGAATTTGTAGTGACAATATTCTGCTAGCTTTGAGGATATTCTCCAGCAATGTCCAGCTGCAGGCATAGAGGATGTAGATGATGGGTTCATCCAGTGTTGGATTACACCAGGTGAGCAACAGAGAAGAAGGCAAGGATGACAGGAATTGACAAATATTGAATAAGAAGAATGAAGATAGGAGAGGCTGATGGATACAGAGCATGTGGTAGGCTCAATGCATTAGAAGTCTTAATGAAGTCCTTGAGCAAATCAGCTGGAATGAAAGAAACTGTACATGATGAAAAGTTGAAATAAATGTTGAATGAGCAATAGTCACCCTTGTCAATGATGGGGGGTGTGAAGTAACTTAGAGACCAGTTGGGTCTTCCAAGTTCATACTGACAATATCAAAAATGATGATGAGAGTTGAGATTTCTTTATGAGCTTTTGTGAAATGTATAAATTGAGCATTACAGAGATAATATGAATATATCATGGTATTCAGGAGAAGGCCTGTCATTGGACAGATGTGGGCTCTGCCACTTACAAACAGAGGGCACTAAGACAAGCATTTTGTTTAAACTCAGAATCTTCATTTGTGCATCTGTGAAGTGGGATGAATGTATTTACCTCATGACATTATGCAATGCTACTGTAAGGACTGAAGAAAGTGGTGTGTGTAAAAATAGGAATTCTACCTCATAAACAGTGCCTGCTCGATTACTACTGTCAGAGAGCTCTGTTGTTTCATTTGAACAAATATAATTCAAGCTCTATGATCTGAGAATGCATGTGAGTTTAACCATGTGATAGTGAATACATTCGCATATCCTTTCCAAGGAGTTCTGATGCCTTCTCCTTCTATATTTTCAAATCTATAAAGAATGGATGTTGAAGTGGTGCTAATGAGAAATAACACAAAATTCACATTCTTAGCATTATCTAGCTAATCCATCTGGGGCTTTTCCAGTCTACCTATAGATTCTTGTACTTCTAGCAACATTTTCAATTTTTTTCAAAAATTGCTTACTCTCCAGAAGTGTTCTATACTCAGCCTATGTAGAATTCTGCAGTGGGATTCATTTCCCTCTCAGGTTTATTTTCTCGGCTATAGCCACTGAGACAGCTTTAACTTTTTATTTTGATCAGGACTTTTTCATAGTGTGTTGACACAGTGGTTGATGGGCTGGTTTCTAGATTGATGTCTTGTGGTTGGTGAAATGCTGTATTTCTAAAAATACATAATTGAAAGATCAATCAACACCATTGTGCACATCTGAAAGAGAATTCGGTTGGCTCAAAGGCCCCCGTAGCTAAGGCGCCAGTGTCCTTGTCTTGGGCAGCTTCAGTGTATAAACAGGACACGGCTCAGTCTAGAAGAACCATTCTCAAGCAGATTGAGGCATTCTTGGAGTTAGACGCAAACCATGTCAGCACTGAAGGAAATGAGGGAAATGGAGTGCTGGGAATCAGATCGCAAGTGAATGGGCTGAGGAGCTTCAGAGAAACACATCCAATTTCCTAAGGACACATTCACTACACAGATACTGCAGGGCACCATGGAAAAGGGAAAATTATTCTAAGGGCCTTACTCCCAACCCAAGGTGACACCATTAGCTGGTGAAGCAGTTTTTTAGAGTCAGTAATGGGGTTGCATCTTAGAATAGATGAATAAGCACAGACTTTAGCAAATGGTATCGCCACAGAAAAATGCACCTGTTAGGGTATTGTCATCTCTTCTTTTAGAGGCACAGTCTGGCTGGTGTGTCTTGGGACACCTTTTGGTCCACCTTCTTCCACTGTGACTAACTTAAATGGTAGTGCCACAGTACAAGGCAAAGTCGTTTCAGAAGCAATGAGATTTTGGGTATAGAAGAAAAGGGTCTTTTAAGGTAAGAATGATAAAAAGTCTCTTCTTTCCCAATATCCAGCTCCATTTTCCTTCTTTCCCAATATCCAGTTCCTCTGGTCATCACCAACGGTTTGGAGTTCCATGTGAAGTTGTAAAAGGCAATGAAGGTATACTATACTCGCGCCTGCCTGCCTGTTACATACAGGCTATAGCCTTTTAGGGAACTGCCCACTGACTAGTCACTGATGCCTTAAGAAGCCACCCAGAACATTTCCCGTTATTTATTTGTCATCTGGCTCTGACTCGGCCCTCCCTTCCTCCACATCCTGAACAGCTTTAAAATTCAGCCTCCCAATTTGTTCATTATACTTGGCAAAGAAGAGAGCAAGATGAAATTAAAATGTTTCCCAAGCACACACCATTTTAATTCCATTCAATAGATTATCCTGACATATTTACTCACGACCATGTCTGTCTCAGTATCATCCATGGAAAAGTATAAATTAAAATTTTAAATTAAAAGCAGAGAGTCTGGGGAGCTTGATATCTTTTTGAAGAATGGCGCAAGTCAGCCACAGGCTCCCGCACAGGTATCATGGGAGCAAAGACTTCGGCACTGCAGAAATTACAGCCCTCAGATTTCCCTACAAATACCTTCCTACACATAATGTACGGGATCACAGAATCCCAAAGACAGGCAAAACCTCAAAGGCCATTCTTTCTCCAGAATTGTGCATAAACAAACCTCCTCCCCTTTTTGGTTCAAATGAAACTCACCCAGAACTGCTAAAGGACTGATTTATTTATGAAACCAAAAAATATACTGAAAATTGATTTTCTTTTATTCTATCCATAAAATTTCTGTGTAGCAATGGGGTAAGATAATAAATATTTTAATAAGAAGTATATGAGTTCCAGTCACAGGTCTGTAATTTACTAGACTCCTGATCCTCTGTCAGTATCAGTTTTCTCATTTAGAAATATTTTTTGTATAAAAACTGGAGATTGTAGCGAACATGCAAAAAAAAAATTCTTTTTAGCACTGTTACCACAGTTCTGGAGCATCGTGAATAGTCAATAAATGTTTGCTATTATATTTATGTAATTACGTACGACTAAAGAATAATGATACCTCAAACCTTATAATGATTTTAACTTTTCCTAGTGTTCATCTCTCCATCTACACATACATCAGTTATAGAGTTTGGAAAATTAAGTGGGACATCGATCCCTTCTAGTCACAGCCCATAGACTGTGCTGCCTCAAGTTTAGAAAACAGAAATTGTGTGTCTTCAGGTTACTGTGGCTTAATGGCCAACTAGGAGGCCAGTAAGTTCGCTTGATTCATCCTGTGCCATCCTGAACAGATTACACATCTGAACAAAACCTTATTTGAGTTTTTAAAAATAAACTCTCGTGAAACAGACAGATGGGCAGAGACAGATGGCGGAGGAGGGATGGGAGGTGAAGTCTTCACCGTTCATAAAGCATTGCTCCTGTAGAATGTCAACTCTGCGTGTTTAAAAATATATGCTATATATTTTTAATAAGCCAATCATCTTTTCCAGAATAGTGGTTTATTTTATATAGATTATGCGAACTCTCTCTCTTAAAAAATAAAAATAGAAGGTAGGCAAAACTCTTTCCCTGGGCCACAAAAAGCCCAGAGAGATATTCCCTGAAGGCAATAAGGCCACGGGGTTAACTTTCGAAAATGTTTCCAGTTCAGGCCCCAAGAGTTGCTGCTTTTAATTTGTGTCACCTAGAATTCAGTGCCACCAGATTGCTCATATGGGAGGAAGAGGTTATTCTTAGCTCCTGGGACTCTCTGAATTGCTCCAACACAACCAAAAGAACAGGAAGTCTGACCTGAAGGTACCCGAATTTCTCTAGCCTTCTCCATTTTATTCATATGTATAACAGTACTCAAAATGTGGGCAAAACACTAAGAAAGACTGAGCTTGTGGCTGGGCGTGGTGGCTCATGCATGTAATCTCAGCACTTTGAGAGGCCGAGGCAGGTGGATCGCCTGAGGTAAGGAGTTAGAGACCAGCC
>NW_016107954.1:696684-732186 GCF_001604975.1 Cebus imitator | reverse complement strand
AAAAAAAAAAAAAAAGATTGCGCTTGTAGTGGTCTCTATAGTGGAGGATCCTTCCATAGAAACTTGTAACTGAGAGGGTTTAAGAAGCTCTGGCATGAAACCCCAAATTTTCAGTATAAGTAAGGAAAGTTGAGTTTCCTTACCATAGATTTTAAATCAATAAATTGAGAAAGAAAGAGGAGAGGGGAGAAAAGGAAGAAAAAAAGAGAAAACAAAAGAAAAAGGGAAGAAATAACCCTTTAGAAATGCATACATAGAAAATGCTTAATTTACGCTATACGTCACAGCCGAAGCACCACCTTAATTGTGTTCTACTCAAGTGACTATTGCAATGATTATGCACTTCCTCGGCACACTGGCTGCAGATTCCTGTTATTCTGTGATGATTCTTTTGTAACACGTCCTTACTTGGCACCCAACAGATCTCCTGTCTGTGCTCTTATAACCTGACCTCACGTTGCCCTTGACTTCAGTCCACCCGGGGTTGCTCATTCTCCTCCTGCTCCCACCTCGACTAGCACAAGTCCTACTTAGGCCACAGATACGAACAGAAGGGTAGCCTTCTACTCAGATTAACTGTGGGAAAGCAAAGCACAGTCTGGTTAAGCCCTTGGGGATTCCAGCAGAGTGGAGAATTACTCCTGTCTCAGTTCATTATAATGAATAATAAAGAAATACTTACATGTGCTTTTTAGTAAATTATTCATCTTGTGCACTGAAGAATCAGGGCAGTAATGCGTAAGGGAGACAACTGGTGCATTTGGGATCTTAAAGTACTCAATCTAATGCATTTTCAAAGACCATCTCCTACCTTCATTAAGCACTGAAGTAGTTGGGAATCTTGGAAAAAAAGAGGCTTAAATCAAACACTTCCACCTCCCTCCTTGCTCTCTGTGCGTGGCTCCCGTAAAGCTGATGCTATTTATAACATATTTGTTATTTTAGTGTAGCTCCAAGTCACTTGAAGCAACCTGAAAAGCTCAGCAGGGCAACCACTTTGCTGTCTGCAGCCATCATCAGGAGGTAATTAAGAGAGTGAGAATTGTTTCCAAACCAATAAACCTCTTCCAGGACCCTCCACTATCCCATATTCACCCAGCCCCAACCCCTCTCTATTAAAAGGAGATCCATTGATTCCTGTAGGAAATAACATACTTAGCTTAGTTCTTCACTGCTTCCTGCTTGATTTCATTGAACTGTCATTTGTTCATGCTTAGGGCCCAACATCCTGAGATGTTTTGAAAACCCTTACTGATTGTTGTAATATCATCTTTATCCTAGGGTAAATGAACATGAGGAATGAAATATTTTGGGGCTTCAGATTTTGCTTCTCTAAGAAATAAGAGACTTTGCTCTTGTTAGGCCTTTATTTGTCAAGCTTAAAAAAAAAAAATCCTAAAGCCATTTGCCCTGTTGATACTTCTAAATCATCAATGCATATTACCAATAAGTTTCATGCTACCAACCTTACATTGTACAGTTTGCACAAGATTCTTGCCCCAGATGAGGTCTGGCACCATTCTCTGAGTGGTGATACTGTCCTTCCTGACACAGCACAATTAAGGTCCACTCATGACTTGGTTTTTGTCCTTAGAACGCATGGCTGAAGCTCCGAGTTGACATTCATGAGCAAAACCAAACCAAACATACAATGCATGATGATGATAATGATCGTGATGATGGTGCAAACAGAGAAAAACAGATGAAAGAGAGGTAGAGGTGGGTGGGGCATCGGAACATCAGACATGAGAAAAATGTCTCTGTGACTGTCCTCAAAACCCAGGGGAGGAACCTAGTGAGAAGACTGTTTTCAAGAGTGAGAATCAAGAAGCTGAGCAAGTGTTTTTGAAGCTGCCACGGATGACGAAGAGGCAGTATTGAGCTCCTCAAATGAATCCGGGTTGATTAGCTGTATCTATGCCCTGATAGGGTTGGGGCAAGATTGGGAGGTGGAAAAATGCCCCGTTTTGAAAGGGGTTAGGGGCTTCTCAGAGTTTCAGAGAGAAAGCACTTTCTGTTTTGATCATTGGGTATTGGAAGCCACACTGCTGACAGAGAAAAACACTTATCTGTAACTATTTAGAACTTCACGGGGAGAATTTTTCCACCCATTTTTTCTCACCTTATGATGACTTGTCAAAAGAGCAATCATAAATTTTCCCAGAAGCAGAATTGGGGCCAAAAGCTGAATAGCAACTAGACAGCATGAACCCAAAGGGTAGTGGTCTCTGCCACTCCATGAAGCTCCATTCCATCCCATCCCTTCCTCCCCTTTTCTCTGCTAACCACCATTAGCAATTTACCATGAGGCCTTCCTACATCTGTGCTACCCGATTCTACCTTTTTCCAATTGACCAGTACCATGAAAATGTATATTGAAAGCATACAGGCAGAGTACGGGTGAAGAGGCTCTTCAACGTGTTTAGATAAAGCAGATACGTTCTGACAAAGCTAGATAATAAACCAGGCCAGGAGGTTTTTCTTTGAAGGAGGCTAATTAAGAACAAAGCAAACATACACTAACATTCTCCTCTAGGCACTGCACTCTTCTCAGAAGAAATTTTACTATAAATCCAGAAAAGAAAAGTTAGCATCACAGCAAAGAAGAGTAGCCAAAGGAGATAGAAGTAGAGACGCTTGCAGTTTTGCTGTGGGTGGAAGGGGCATCCAGGGAAAGGAAATTCACAGTCTCTGAAACAGGAAGCATTTACATTCTCAGGAAGCTAAGCCAGGCTCAACAGATGGCAGGAGAGGAAGCCTGGCCTCACCATTGAAGGCTGAACTTTTTGGCAGGGTGAACAGCCCCAGTGAATAATCAGATTTATTTTGTGTTTTTTTTTTAAGTTGAAACTTTGACTTGGTCTCTTGACAAAAAGAAAATAAGAGACCCAAGGTGGGGTGGTACATGTCTTATAAAATTAAATTAATTCAAAGACAACTTTTAGTGACTTTGAGGTGTGATAATGGTTGCTTTTTAATTAAAGTTTATTAAATTCTTAAGATCATAATACTTCCGAGTATAATTTTTCACTTGATATAACTAATTCAGGAGGCTTATGAAAAGGAGTTTATTAAACCAACAAGGAGCTCACTCTAAGGTAGAACAGGTAGGGTTTTTAAAAGACTTTCTCACACTGAGTTGCATTCTCCCTGTCTAAAGCACATCTACTCATTCCAGTTCTTCCTTGCGGCAGAAATAAACCCAGTCCTTCTTCTCCATGGCAATCCTTCATGAAGATACAGAAAAATATACATATATATATATATATATATGTATTTTTTTTTCAAGATGGTGTCTCGCTCTGTTGCCCAGACTGTGGCATGTGCAGTGGCATGATCTCGGCTCATTGCAACCTCCACCTCCCAGGTTCAAGCGATTCTACTGCCTCAGCCTCCTGAGTAGCTGGGATTACAAGCATGCACCACCATACCAGGCTAATTTTTGTATTTTTAGTAGAGATGGGGTTTTACCATGTTGGTCAGGCTGGTCTCCAACTCCTGAACTCGTGATCTGCCCGCCTCGGCTTCCCAAAGTGCTGGGATTACAGGCCTGAGCTACTGCGTCCGGTGAAGAAAACTATATTACCTACTCTAAGTTATCTTATTTTGTGAATAAGCTTGTCCACTTTTAAATCAGCTATTATTTACATGTTCCTTGTTCACATGAGTAAATTCCTCTGGTCATTAAATAAAATATCCTACAGAAAAAGAGGCCATCTACATAGGTGAGTCACATTAGGAAGCAACCAGAAGGTGCAATTCAGTGGTCCACATTTTGCCATATCTAAAAGTATGACAGCCCATATATATATGACAGCCCATATATATATATATATATATATATGCTGTATATTCATACATATATTCATATATATATATAAGCTGTCATACTTTCATCTGTGAATTTAGATTAAAAACAAACATCTGCATATATGAAACATTTCACTTTTATTTACAAAACTCTTGGAGCACAACCCCTCGTGCACAGTGACACAGTGCGTAGCTCTTAATTACATCCTCATCTCCCTTTTTATCTAGGAGCACAAACATTTCTATTCAAAATTGTACTTAAGGCTGTAATCAGAGCAATTAGGTAACGAATGATATAAAAGACATCCAATTTGGAAAGAAAGAATTTAAAATATATCTCTGCAAATGAAATATCTTATATATAGAAAATCATGAGGAGTCCATCAAAATTTAAAAAACACAAGTAGAATGAATAAACAAATTTAGCAAGGTTGTAGAACACAAGGTCAATATATAAAAATTAAGTGTATTTCTCTACATTAGCAATGAAAAAACTGAAAATCAAACTAAGAATCAATTTGATTTATAATACAATCAAAAGGAATAAAATATTTTAAACTACTTTTTTAAAAAGAAATACAAAAATTATCCTCTAAAAACAAAAATGTTGAAATAAATTTAAAAGGACCTAAGTACTAATAAAGAGAAATATAGCCAATGCCCATGAATTGGATAATTTAATATTGTAAAGATGGCAATATTTCCCAAATTGTTTTACAGAGTCAATGAAGCCTTTACCAACATTTCATGTGGCTCCTTTGCAGAAATTGACAAGCTGATTATAAAATTTATGTAGAAATTCAAGGGACACACGATGTTGTAAAAGAAGAAAAAAGTTGGAGGAATCACACTTTCCAATGTTAAAGCTTTGCAAAAAACTACAGCAGTTAAGACAGGGCAGCACTGGCATAAAGGTAAATATATAAATCAATGGAATAGAATTGGGAATTCAGAAATAAAGTCTCACATTTACAGTTGGTTGATTTTTGACAATAGTGCCAAGACTGTTGACAGGGGAAAGAATAGTATTTTAAAGAAATGGTACTGGGACAACTGGATATCCACCCATAGTTGAACACAGTTAGACCTCTGTCTCATATCACAAACAAAAAATAACTCAAAATGTATCAAAACTCTAAAGGTAAAAGTTATAAATCTCTTGGAAGAAAACATAGACATAGTGTTTGGGACCTACGACTAAGTAATGGTTTCTCATATATAACACCAAAAGAATAAGCAACAAATAAAAAAAACTGATAAGTTGGATTTCATAAAAATTATCAACTTTTGTATTTAAAGACCACCAGTGAGAAAGTAAAAAGAAGGTCTATAGAATGAGACAAAATATTTGCAAATTATATAACTGATAAGTGACTTGTTTCTTGAATTCATAAGTCACACTTACAACTCAAGAACAATAACAAAAGAAGAAATACAGACAATCCAATTTAAAACCAAATTATCTGAATAGATATTTCCCCATTTTATAAATGGTCAAAAAGCAATGGAAATAAGCTCAATATTATTAATCATCAGTGATATGTTCATCAAAGCCATAATGAAATACCATTTTATGCCCACTAGAGCAGCTATAATAAAAATGAAAGAAAGGAAAGAAGAAAACAGATAAGAAAAAGAAAAAAGAAAGAGAAAAAAGAAAATAACTAGGGAGCGAGTTAAGGATATCCCTTTGTACCACTCCTTTCCAACACCGTACTAGACAGTTTGGCTAATGCAGTAAGACAAGAAAGAAAAGAAAACTAATTGAGGAGGAAGAAACAAAACTGTCTTTGTTCACACATCACCTGTGATAAAATCATCTATGTAGAAAATGTGAAATAAATGACCAACAAATCCTTCCTAGACGAATAAGCAATTAGAGCAAGGTTGCAGGATACAAAATTAGTACATGAAAGTCAATCACTTTCCTATATGCCCCCAAGAAATAAGTGGAAACAAATTTAAAACACAGTACTATTTATATTAGCACTCCCAAAATGAAATACTTAGGTATAAATTTAACAAAATAGGCCCGGTGCGATGGCTCACACCTATAATCCCAGCACTTTGGGAGGCTGAGGCGAGCAGATCACGAGGTCAAGAGATTGAGGCCATCTCGGCCAACATGGTGAAACCCTGTCTCTAAAAACACAAAAATTAGCCGGGCAGGGTGGTGCACACCTTTAGCTCCAGCTACTCAGGAGGCTGAGGCAAGAAAATCGCTTGAACCCAGGAGGCAGAAGTTGCAGTGAGCTGAGGTGGTGCCACTGCACTCCAGCCTGGCGACAGAACAAGACACTGTCTCAAAAACAAACAAACAAAAATGTACAAGATTAATATAAGAAAAACTACAAAACTGGTGAACAAAATCAAAGATGAACCAAGTAAATGCAGAGGTATTCCACGTTCACAAACAGGAAGACTCAATATTGTCAAGAGTTCAGTTCTTCTCAACTTTATCTCTAGGTTCACTAGAATTCCAATTGAAAATCCCTGAAAGTTATGAAAGTTACCTTGTGACTATAGATAAACTGAGTGTAAAGTTTACATGGACAGGAAAAAGACCCAGAATAAACAACACAATATTGGAGTAAAATAATGAAGTTGGAGAACTGACACCACCTGGCTTCAAGAATTACTATAAAGCTACACTAGTTAAGAAAGCATGTATTATTGGCCAAAGAATAGACAATAAATAAATGGGACACAACAGAGAGCTTCCAAATAGATACACCTATAGAGAGTCAACTGATCTTTT
Source organism: Cebus imitator (assembly GCF_001604975.1). Lineage (NCBI taxonomy): Eukaryota > Metazoa > Chordata > Mammalia > Primates > Cebidae > Cebus > Cebus imitator. The sequence continues at coordinate 725,618 of NW_016107954.1, read as the reverse complement.
AACAAAGAAGCAAAGACAATACAATTAAGATAGTCTTTTCAACAAGTGCAACTGGTACAGCTGGGTGTCCACATGAAAAAAGAAGAAGGAAAAAGAATCTAGACACAGACCTTGCACTTGTTAAAAAAATTAAGTTAAAATGGAAAACAGAGGAAACAAAAACTTCTAAATCTCCTGGATAAAAACAGGAGAAAATCTAGATGAACTTGGGTTTGACAATGACCCTTTAGACAAACACCAAAGGCAAAATTCATGAAAGAAAGAATTGATAAGCTGGCTTTCATTAAAATTAAAAATTCTGCTCTATGAAAGATACTGTCAAAAGAATTTAAAAGAAGCCACAGACTGGAAAAAAATATTGCAACAGACACCTCAATTAAAGGACTGTCGTCCAAAATGTACACAGAACTCCTAAAATTTAACAATATGAAAACAATTTATTTATAAAAGATGTCAAAGACCTTAATAGACACCTCACCAAAGAAGACATACAGATGGCAAGTAAGCATCTGCAAAGATGCTCCACGTCATATATCATCAGGGAAATGCAAATTACAACAACAGGGAGATACCACTACGCACCTATTAACCTGGCCAAAATTCAGAACACCGACAACACCAAATACTGACAAGGACATGGAGCAACAGAAGCTCTCCTTCATTGCTGGTAGGAATGCAAAATGATATAGCCAATTTGAAAGATAGGTCGACAGTTCTGTTCAAAATTAAATGTACTACTACCATATAATCCAACAATTTCCCTATTTACTATTTTTCTAAAGGAGTTAAAAGTTTATGACCGTAAAAAAACCTCACACAGATGTTTACAGCAGCTTTATTCATAACTACCTAAATTAGGAGGCAACCAAGAGGTTCTTCAGTAGGTGGGTGGATAAACTGTGTTACATCTAGACAGCAGAATACTATTCAATAGTAAAAAGAAATGAGCTACAAAAAGACATGTTGATAACTTAAATGCGTATTACTAAGTAAAATATGAATCATTGTATAGTCATTGTGAACTATACAGTCTGTGGGTGATGATGATGTGTCAATGTAAGTTCCTAAACTGTAACAGTGCCCAACTCTGGTGGGGGGCGGCAATGATGGGGAGGCTCTAGGGGAGAGCAGGGGATGTGGGGGACTCTGTAACTTTCTCTCAATTTTACTGTGAACCAAAAATGCTCTAAAATCATTTCTATTAAGGCAAATATTAAAATATTTGACAATAAAAAGAAAATATTAATGAAATAATTGTTAGCCAGGATGTGAAGAGACGAAAATCCTCATGGACTACTTGTGGGAATGCAAAATGAGGCAGCTGTGGTGGAAAACTGTGTCAGTTGCTCAGAAGTTGGTCATGAGATACCATATGACTCAGTAATTCTATTCCTAGACACATACACAAGAGAAATGAACACATGTCCACACAAAAAACGTGTACCCAAATGTTCCTAACAGCATTATTCGTTATAGACAAAAAGTAAAAATGGCCCAAATGTTAACTGATGAACAGGTGAATAAGATGTGGTATATCCATGTGGTGAAATACATTCAGCCATAAATAAAGAGGTGATATATTCTTCAACATGGATCAACCTTGAAAACACGCTAAATGAAGTAAGATAACAATGAAAGCTCTCCTATTGAGTGATTCCATTTATATGAAATGTTCAGAAGAGGCAAATCTTAAAAGACGGAAAATAGTTGATTGGTTGCCTAGGATTGTGAAGGAAAGATGAGCAGGAAATGGGGAGTGACTGTTAATAGATATGGGATTAATTTGGGGGATGATGGAATTGTTCTAAAATTGATTGTGTAGACAGTTGTACAATTCTACAAATATATTAAAAACAAGGCGTACACTTTAAATGAGCAAAGTGTATACATATAAATTATATCACAATAAAACTATTATCAAAAGGGAGGGGTGTGCCTAAACCGCGAATGAGAATGTTATTACCAGAGAGATATTGGTCTTCAGGGGACCAAAGTGAATGCTATGATTACAAACATGTGAGTGTGATTTGATGGCAATCCTAAGGAACTGCTCGGTGAAGACAAATGGGGTGGTAGGTGATATGCATTCTCAAAGAAGGGCATTTTAGTAGATGCAAGAGTAGAGGAGGCTTTATCTCAATTTATTCTTCCATTTTTCTTTTATTTTGTGAATGCAAGATGCATTATCAACCCACATGGATTCCAGAATGTGCTCAGATCTACAGAGTGCAATTTCCCTTGTTGCTGTGGTAAATTCAGGTGCTGTGAACCACTCTGCTTTATTACCAGAGCTGATCAAGCCATTGTGCAATGGACCTGCCTCTCACCCAACCCCTTGGGGTCAGACATCTGCTTTAATAACCCCAATTCAGGCCAACACTCACTCTATCATAGGCCCCGCTCATCAACTCACATCCACTCATGTAACCCATCAGCATTACCAAGTATAAAGGGGTAACATTAGGGGGCAGGAAATCTCTCCCAGGTTGGGAGAGAAACCCACCCCTTGGAGAAGTGCTAAAACATATCCTACCACACAGACAATTGTTCCCTTCGCCCAAGTGAAGATAGATCTGATGCACTTTCCTCGGGGCTGAAGAATAAAAATTTCAGATTCAGAACCTTCCAGAGGAAAGGCCCTGGCTGCAAGTGCAGTCAAGTAAGATGTGTGGAAGAAGGAGCTGGGGCGGCTGCGGCCATGCTACCTCAGCTGTAATTGTGACGATTCTTCATTCTTAAATGCTAATTTTGAAGTTTTCCAAGGAATGATTTTACTTAGTGTCAACAATACAGATAACACCGTGGATAAGCTCTTTTTATTCCAGCAAAGAAACTGGTCAGTGTCCTCTCTGGGGGCCTATTAGGCAGGCCCCCACTTGAATCACTCTGGCAGTTGCATGCTGGCTTCATTAATGATATTGACAAGCCGCTCTTGCATGTGAGGGATTCAGCAGCAGATGACACCTGTTGCCTTCATGCCCCAGTCAGCTTTCTCCCTCTCCAAACCCACGGCATCTTTTCTCAGGCAAGCATTGTGCAGTGTGGCATTGGTGATGGTTAAGGGCCATGAAGCTGCTGAGTAATCTCCCAAATTAACAGAACACCTCCAGCCAACAACGGCTGGCAGTTGGGGATTGCCTGCCTAAGCCTGAAAGACAAGGCAGGCAGGGGAGTGTGAGGCCTCATGGTTGTCCCTCATGTTTTGACAGAAAACAAAATCTTGTTTTCTGACAGTGATGGGGAGAGGAGGCAGAGAAATTATAGGCAGAAAAGGATGGGGTCCCTTGTGAGGGCCCCACCCACAAGCCTGGAACTGCAGCCCAAAGTGAGAGCCTTACATCCGCATTTTCCAGCTGAAATGCTGCCTTTTCCAAAGCCATCCCTGGCCTTCATTGCCCCTAACCTGTACCCATAAAATCTCCTGACTTGACTGGCAGAAAGGAGAAGCAGCTGCATGTCAGAGACTGCAGTTTGGTGTCAGAGAGAAGTAGCTTGGCTTCATAGGGACAGTTTGATGGCTTTTTTTTTGGAGAGGAGTCTGGCAGGAATGGCTGAATTCCAGGGCAAGATCACCTTCCCGCTCCATCTCCTCTCCAGCTCCCTTTCCCACTGAGAGCCTCTTTCATTGGTAATAAAATCTTCCACGTTCACCACCCTTCAATTTGTTTGGGCAACCTCATTCTTCCTGGAGGCCAGACAAGAGCTCAGGTATGGGTGCAAAAGGTCACACTGATGCTCCACTGAGCTGTTTAACACCTAAGCCATCTGTGGGTGGCAAAGCTAAAACAGCACTGTAACATAGGCCCTCTGGGTCTTCAGGGACACAGATATCCCTGCAGATGCTGCTGCATAGCTTCATGGAGTTTTGTTCCTGCCAGCACCCAAAAGTGCTCACAGAAGCTCCTGCACCCACTCACTGGAGTGCTCCCTCTCCCACAAGGAGTTGAGAGCTGTGGGCTGAGTAAGCAAGGCACCCTTGTCATGAGGCCTGGGAAAGGTCAAGAAAAATTTTCTATTTTAATAGTGTTTCCAACCTAGGCTGACAGAATCACTCTTAAAAGAGGCAGCAAAGACCACAAGAATTCATGTTACTTAGAGGAAGGGGAAATGAAGAAAATTCTGTCTCATTCACATTTTATAACATGTCATCTTTTTAAAAAACTCTTTTCTCTCTTTGTTTTTAACTGTTAAGAGAGTAAAAGGGTGCCAGCCTCTTTCAAATCCTTGCTAAAAGGAATAGAATCTGAGTTAAGGGAGAGCAATCATTTTTGGGACCCTAATTAAGCACTCACACATTAGAAAACCTGTAGAACCAAGGTCTGCCTATGGCAAACTCAAAGCAGTTTGTGCTCGCCCACATAGCAATAAAGAGGCGCTAAGGAGACAATTAACCTTTCCTCCAGAGGGGAACCAGGGAAAGAATAGAGGGCCAAGATCTGTGTAAAGAACCTATCTGAGTAAAAGTTGCTCTCTCTTCAACGTCTTTCTCCCATTATATAGATAACTAATTTCTATTCTATCAGCCTTTTCAACATCTGACCCTCTCTCATACTGTGCCCTAAAGGTGTCATTCCGCTGCATGTGGAAGGCCTTTCACATGCTCACTTGTAACCACCGGGTGCCATCTTCGAGAGTGTTTCCCACCGCTCAGACTGGGGAGTAGAGGCAAAATAAAGTGTTCAAGGCCACTCAGAAGAATTAAACCTCAAACTCATTGACAGCAGTCTCATTCTATATTTGAAGTTCTTATCAGTTTAGGATACGACTTAGATCTAAGTGGTTGAAGGTATTTTTATTTACATTATGCTCTAATGGAGTATTAAAAGACTTGTAAAAAATATAAAAGTAAGACCAGGTGTTGTGGCTCACACTCATAATCCTAATTTGGGATGCTACGGCTGGAGGAGTTGGAGACAACCCTAAGCAACATGGAGAGACTCTGTCTCTACAGAAAATTTAAAAAATTAGGCAGGCATAGTGGCGCATGCCTGTAGTCCCAGTTAGTTAAGAGACTGAGATAGGAGAATGGTTTAAGTCATGGTCGTGCCACTGCTCTCCGGCCTGGGTGAGAGAGTAACACTCTGTCTCAAAAAATAAAAAAGCAAAAGTTGATAGGTGCACTACTTTCTTAAGGAAAAATCTGGTTGATATGCTTCTCATACTGGAAAAAGTAGATTATTTAGAGTCACAAAGCCTAATATCAAGTCTTGCGACTTACCAAATGTATGACTTTTGGTAACTTAACTTCTCTGAGCCTCAGTTTTCTCATTTTTAAAGTTGGGATGACACTTTCTCTGACTGTGCGAATAAAATGAGGAGTTTGTAAAAGATGCTTGGAAACCATAACTCATGAATCCAATTTGCTTATTGCTACGGCCCAGTATTCCAGTTATTCTCGCTCCATCTTTAGAAAGCAGAATACACTGTCACTCGGAGTGATACTGATGTCGAGCCATGAGTCAGGTTGGCCCACTATCCCCGTGCACATACAAAGCAGGTGTCAGAGGGACTTTGGGCAAGGGGTCTTGGGAAAGTCCCTCTGAGTGAGTTTTGCCCTCTGTGAAATGATGAGATTGCATTGCATCATATCTAAGCTCCCTTTCAGTTTTAATATTCTATAACTCCAGCTACTATTAACAGGTACATCATAATTTTGCTTCCCGAGTTGTCCCCTTCTGAATGTTTATATCCAATTTTATACTTGTATTAATATTTTCACAGACTTTTGTTATATATCAAATAATGCAATATTGGTTATCTCTACATTAAAAAATCCCTTTTGTAAATAAATATGTGTTGAGCAGTTCTAGGCTACACAATAATCACTGATGGGCTGGGAGATTAAAACTAAAGAACTTGATATAACTCTCCTTAATTTATTTATAATGTTTAATCAATAACAATGACAAAGCTGGGCGCTGCTATAGTAATGCCTATTTTAAATCTATATGGCAGACACAGTATTCAGATTCTTTACATGAATTTTCTCAACATCTATGAGATAGGCAACTTTATTCCTATTCTATAAATTAGTAAATTGAGTTTCAGAAAGGTCAGGTGTGTGCCCTGGAAAATATAGTTAGTAAGTGGGAGAGCTAGTGTGGCTATAAAACTAACACTTTACCCCTAATTCATATTACATCATATGACTCTAATATAAAGCAGAATATATTAATTGGCACATTAGAGTATTAAGGCAGCTCCGTGGAGGACACAGATACTAAATCTAAATTAAATTCATTTGTTGGCTTTTATGGAGTTTAATATGTATTTTTCTACCTCAGTAGGACAAAAATGTCCCTAATCCTATAATGAAAATAAAGATCATAATTATAAAATCAATGGATTCATTAGCTTAACAAATATTTCTTGAGTGCCCAGTATGTGCTGAATATCTTCTATATGCAAAGAATCAGCAGTGAAAAATGGACAAAAATTTTTGTTCTTGTAGAGCTTTGCTTTCTATACACATTTGCTCAAAAACCAACCAACAGACAGGCAAATAAATAACATGGTCACTGTTGTAAGATGATCAATTCTCTTCTGTGTTGATTTTCTTCAACTGAATTTCATATTTCTCTTAACGCTATATTTAAAAAAAATTTAGGCTCAATATTGGTACAGTTATTAGATATTTAAGAGTGAGCATCTCTTCTGTACCCACTAAAAGCTCTCTTACTAATCCACCTTTACCTAAATAATAAATTACCTGCAGTATAATTGTGTTTATGTAGAGTTGATTTATATATATATATATATATATATATATATATATACACACACACATATATATATATACACACACACATATATATATATGTATATATATATATACACACATATATATATGTATATATATATATATACACATATATATATGTGTATATATATATATATATATAAAATTGCATTTTGGGTTCTGGGGTACATATAAAAAACATGCAGGATTGTTTCATAGGTACATACATGGCAATGTGGTTTGCTGCTTCCACCCTCATCATTTATATCTAGCATTTCTCCCCATGTTATCCCTCCCCAACTCCCTACCCCCCACTGTCCCTTCCCTAGACCCCCCAAAACAGACCTCAGTGTGTGATGCTCCCCTCTCTGCATCCATGTGTTCTCATTGTTCAATGCCCACCTATGAGTGAGAGCATGCAGTGCTTGATTCTCTGTTCCTGTGTCAGTTTGCTAAGAATGATGGTTTCCAGGTTCATCCATGTCCCTACAAAGGACACAAAGTCATCTTTTTTTGTGGCTGCATAGTATTCCATGGTGTATATTTGCCACATTTTCCCTGTTCAGTTTATCATCGATGGGCATTTGGGTTGGTTCTAAGTCTTTGCTATTGTAAACAGTGCTGCAATAGATTGCAAAATTATTCTCCCATTCTGTTGGTTGCCAGTTCACTCTAATGACTGTTTCTTTTGCTGTGCAGAAACTCTGGAGTTTAATTAGATCCCATTTGTCTATTTTGCCTTTTGTTGTCAATGCTTTTGGTATTTTAGTCATGAAGTCCTTGCCTATGCCTATGTCCTGAATGGTTTTGCCTAGGTTTTCTTCTAAGGTTTTTATGATGTTAGGTCTTATGTTTAAGTCTTTAATCCATCTGGAGTTAATTTTAGTGTAAGGTGTCGGGAAGGGGTCCAGTTTCTGCTTTCTGCACATGGCTAGTCAGTTATCCCTACACCATTTATTAAACAGGGAATCCTTTCCCCATTGCTTATTTTTGTCAGGTTTGTCAAAGATCAGTTGGTTGTAGATGTGTGGCATTGCCTCTGAGGTCTCTGTTCTGTTCTATTGGTCTCTATCTCTGTTTTGGTACCAGTACCATGCTGTTTTGATTACTGTAGCCTTGTAGTATAGTTTGAAGTCAGGTAGTGTGATGCCTCCAGCTTTGTTCTTTTTGCTTAGAATTGACTTGGCTATGCAGGCTCTCTTTTGGTTCCATATGAAGTTTAAGGTGGTTTTTTTTTCCAGTTCTGTGAAGAAGGTCATTGGTAGTTTGATGGGGATAGAGTTGAATCTATAAATTACTTTGGGTAGTATGACCATTTTCATGATATTGATTCTTCCTAACTATGAGCATCGAATGTTTCCCCATCTGTTTGTGTCCTCTCATTTCATTGAGAAGTGGTTTGTAGTTCTCCTTGAAGTGGTCCTTTATATCCTTTGTTAGTCGTATTCCTAGGTATTTTATTCTCTTTGTAGCAATTGTGAATGGCAGTTCATTCTTGATTTGGCTCTCTTTAAGTCTGTTATTGGTGTATAGGAATGCTTGTGATTTTGCACACTGATTTTGTATCCTGAGGCTTTGCTGAAGTTGCTTATCAGTTTCAGGAGATTTTGGGCTGAGATGATAGGGTCTTCTAAATATACAATCATGTTATCTGCAAATAGAGACAATTTGACTTCCTCCTTTCCTAATCAAATACCCTTTATTTCTTTTTCTTGCCTGATTGCTCTTGGTAGAACTTCCAATTCTATATTGAATAGGAGTGGTGAGAAAGGGCATACTTGTCTAGTACCAGATTTCAAAGAGAATGCTTCCATTTTTTGCCCATTCAGTATGATATTGGCTGTTGGTTTGTCATAAATAGCTTTTATTATTTTGAGATATGTTCCATCAATACCTAGTATATTGAAGTTTTTAGCATAAAGCGCTGTTGAATTTTGTTGAAGGCCTTCGCTGCATCTATTGAGACAATTGTGGATTTTGTCTTTGGTTCTGTTTATGTGGTTTATTATGTTTATAGACTTGCGTATGTTGAACCAGCTTTGCATCCCTGGGATGAAGCCTAATTGATCGTGATGGAAAAGCTTTTCAACATGCTGTTGCAATTGGTTTGCCAGTATTTTATGGAAGATTTTTGCATCTATGTTCATCATGCATATTGGCCTGAAGTTTTCTTTTCTTATTGAATCTCTACTGGGTTTTTGTATCAGGATGATGTTGGTTTCACAAAAAGATTTGGGGAGGATTCCCTGTTTTTGGATTGTTTGAAATAGTTTCAGAAGGAGTGGTACCAGCTCCTCTTTGCATGTCGGATAGAATTTGGCTGTGAACCCATCTGGACCTGGGCTTTTTTTGGCTGGTAGGCTATTAATTGCTGCCTCAACTTCAGCCCTTGTTATTGGTCTATTCAGGGTTTCAACTTCTTCCTGATTTAGGATTGGGAGGGTGTAAGTGTCCAGGAATTTATCCATTTCTTCCAGATTTACTGGTTTATGTGCATAGAGTTGTTTGTAGTAATCTCTGATGGTGCTTTGTATTTCTATGGAATCTGTGGTGATATCCCCTTTTTCATTTTTTATTGCATTTATGTGATTCTTCTCTCTTTTCTTCTTTATTAATCTGGCTAGAGGTGTGTCTATTTTGTCGATCTTTTCAAAAAACCAGATCCTGGATTTATTGATTTTTTGAAGGGTTTTTTGTGTCTCTATCTCCTTCAGTTCTGCTCTGATCTTAGTTATTTCTTGTCTTCTGCTAGCTTTTGATTTTTGTTGATCTTGCTCCTCTAGCTCTTTCAATTTTGATGATAGAGTGTTGATTTTAGATCTTTCCTTGCTTCTTGTTTGGGCATTTATTGCTATAAATTTTCCTCTAGGCACTGCTTTAAATGTGTCCCAGAGATTCTGGTATGTTGCGTCTTCATTCTCGTTGGTTTTGAAGAACATCTTTATTTCTGCCTTCATTTCATTGTTTATCCAGTCAACATTCAAGAGCCACTTGTTCAGTTTCCATGAAGTTGTGTGGTTGTCAGTTAGTTTCTGAAGTCTGAGTTCTAATTTGATTGCACTATGGTCTGAGAGAATGTTTGTTATGATTTCCATTCTTTTGCATTTGCTGAGGAGTGATTTACTTCCAATTATGTGATCAATTTTAGAGTAGATGGGATGTGGTGCTGAGAAGAATGTATATTCTGTGGATTTGGGGTGGAGAGTTCTGTAAATGTCTATTAGATTTGCTTGGTCCAGGTCTCAGTTCAAGTCCTGGATATCCTTGTTAATTTTCTGTCTCGTTGAACTGTCTAGTATTGACAGTGGAGTGTTAAAAGTCTCCCACTATCATTGTGTGGGAGTCTTAGTCTCTTTGTAAGTCGTTAAGAACTTGCTTTATGTATCTTGGTGCACCTGTATTGGGCGCATATATACAGGCTTGTTAGCTCTTCTTGTTGCATTGATCCTTTTACCATTATGTTATGTCCTTCTTTGCCTCTTTTGATCTTTGTTGGTTTAAAGTCTATTTTATCAGAGACTAGGATTGCAACTCCTGCTTTTATTTGCTCTCCATTTGCTTGGAAGATCTTCCTCCATCCCTTTATTTCGAGCCTATGTGTATCCTTGCAAGTGAGATGGGTTTCCTGGATATAGCACACTGATGAGCTTTGACTTTTATCCAATTTGCCAGTCTGTGTTTTTGGTTGGGACATTTAGCCCATTTACATTTAAGGTTAATATTGTTATGTATGAATTTGATCCTGCCGTTTTGATGCTAGCTGGTTGTTTTGCCCTTTAGTTGATGCAGTTTCTTCATTGTGTCGATGCTCTTTACCATTTGGTACATTTTTGGAGTGGCTGGTACTGGTTGTTCCTTTCTATGTTTAGTACTTCTTTCAGGAGCTCTTGTAAAGCAGGCCTGGTGGTGATGAAATCTCTGAGCAATTGCTTCTTCATAAAGGATTTTATTTCTCCTTCACTTATGAAGCTTAATTTGACTGGATATGTAATTCCGGGTTGAAAGTTCTTTTCTTTAAGGATGTTGAATACTGGCCCCCACTCTCTTCTGGCTTGTAGGGTTTCTGCTGAGAGATCCACTTTAAGTCTGATGGGCTCCCCTTTGTGGGTAACCCGAACTTTCTCCCTGGTTGCCCTTAGCATTTTTTTCTTCATTTCAACCCTGAAGGAATATCTCTGTGGTGTTCTCTGTATTTCCTGGACTTGAATGTTGTCCTGCCTTGCTAGGTTGGGGAAGTTCTCCTGGATAATATCCTGAAGAGTGTTTTCCAGCTTGGATTCATTCTGTCCGTCACATTCAGGTACACCTATCAAGCATAGAGTTGATTTTAAATTTGATATCAGGACTGATGCCCAAACCTGATTAAATTACCTATTGTGGATGTAACATTTAAATGATTGCCTTGGGATTAGATTTTCTCTAAAAAATACTCCTAATCAAGCCTTTTCTTGCCCTGTCATCTCCATGCCAATAGTCTGTTGCAGTAGATAAGCACTGGGTTTTCCCTTTCAGTTTCTGTGGTCCCTGGAATAGTTTTCAATGTCTGTAGGATGTGAATCTTAGTTGAATTCAGAATACCTATGACATTTCCTCCCTGCTTCCTCAAGAGACTTGTAAAAGTAGCACATGTTGAGAGATTGGCTTTGGTTTCCTGAATTCTTTGGAAATTAATCAGAACACTTCTTGATCAAAATTTGAAGTCTATAGCCTACATTTTCCTTGGTGCTGTCATTTTTCATGACACACTGGGTCATGACATCCTGGTCTGGAGCCACCACTTCCTGTGGTATGTTTCTCTTAGAAAAGCTGCAAAAAACTACAAAGAAGACACATGTTTTAAAATGAAATGTAGCCATCATCCTCTTTGGGAAGGAAACATTAATTACATTTTTGAAGGAGTTATAATTGGATTTTATGTCTCCCTTTTTTCCATAGTTATTCAAGCTATGGAGTTAACACACTCCCCACATCTTTTATTTAGTCAGTTTCAGAAAAGGAAGAAAGATTTATTTGTAATTATCAGAAATAAACACAGTTCCTGAGAAGTAAACACAAAGGAGCAGAACCTGGCTTGGATCCCACCTCGTTAAAGATGCAAATTAGGAACAGGCCATCGAAATGGGAGGTTTCACTAATCCTTTCTCAACAATGTAAATCACTAAATTAGCCCCCAGTTCAATGGCATCTGCAGTGTGTAACTTCGGGTTTCATACAAGGGATCCCAAAAGGAACAGCAACTTCCTTTGGGCCTCTGTTATTGTTCTGGTTGGCATTTATTTTGAGTCGTGCGGCATGAGCCACGTTCACTTAATGCCTACTCCTGCTGTCATTGTATTGTCTGTCTCACCTATAGAGCTGTCCATTTTTTGATTCTAGTCCTTTTGTGATCTCTCTCCAAACCTTCTGGTCTATTTCCGGTTGATCAGCATCAGGCTGTCCTTCAGGTGCTGGCCCCAAGCTCCCCGAAGCAGATGTGTGCAGAACATCAATTCTAACTCAGGCTGTGCCACTTGCCTTTGGGGGACATGACAATTCCAAATACAACAACAATGAAAATGAAGACAGAACCCACAGTGCCTTGCCTTGGAAAATGGAGTTTTAACAATAATCTTCTAGGCTTTCTCAGTCATAATTGGCTGAATCCATGAAGGTCTGATCTGTCCTCTCCTCAAGAACTACCAAGGAAGATGGAGAACCCACTTCAGCCTAAGGAAACTGACTTTATATTACTTGCAAATAATGGAATCTGATTGATTCAATTGAAGAAATCCTTTTTTTACTTTTCAAACCCGTTCTCCACATATAAAGTTGCTCCAAACATCATAACTCTTATGCAAATAGTTTCAGTTAATGGCCAGCACCTGAGTTCTCTGGAACTGAGGTATAAATTACCTCTCATTATTCCAATTTCTTTACTGCCCAAAACATTTCTATAGGAGCATCTCCGAATCCCATTCCCCGGTGTCCTGAGAAGGTTCCGTAGCTGTCCATTGACCCTCAGTTTCTAGGACTCTTAAAATTTCTATTTGTTTTGCCATGTATTCTATTCCCCCACATTGATGTTTATAATGCCCTATTCTGGACACATCACCCACAGGTTGACCAGGAGTGTTTCATTCCCACTCAAACCCCATTTTCTTTTCTTTTTTTTTTTTTTTTGAGATGGAGTTTCACTCTTGTTACCCAGGCTGGAGTGCAATGGCGCGATCTCGGCTCACTGCAACCTCCGCCTCCTGGGTTCAGGCAATTCTCCTGCCTCAGCCTCCTGAGTAGCTGGGATTACAGGCACGCGCCACCATGCCCAGCTGATTTTTTGTATTTTTTAGTAGAGACGGGGTTTCACCATGTTGACCAGGATGGTCTCGATCTCTTGACCTCGTGATCCACCCACCTCGGCCTCCCAAAGTGCTGGGATTACAGGCTTGAGCCACCGCGCCCGGCCTTAAACCCCATTTTCAGGGGGAAACACTCCCTCTTGATGGATATCAAGGAGAAAAGACTGTGGCACAGAAAACTAGATCCATAAGCAGAATTTCTGGCTACTGTGCTAGAGAATAGACACCCATCCTCGATATCAGAGATAATTTTATGCTACTCAGCTGCCCCCCAAGACAGTTCTAGCGAGCTGAAGTCACACAAATATTGTAGGGTCATTGGGCAGAGACTATAACTAATTCTATTTTAAATAAGATCCACTGTAAATGTAGGCACTTGACAAACACTGAACAATACCAGGAAGAAAGACAATACCCTCAGGAAATTGTTTTACCATCTCATACGTATTACTGTTAGGAATTTTCCCCTCACTAAGGGACCACATTTTTCTTGATTTCAATTTATCCCATTAAGGTCAGTTTTGCCATATTATGTTGATTTGGATATGTTGATATATTCTGTTGATTTGAATGCTCTGCTCAAGACTTGGGCTTCTATTTCTCAATCTATGCAGCTCTTATAAACTGCTCTGCCTTAAGCTACATATATATATTTTAATCTGGATAGCAAGAAGTGATGTAGCATTGATTTGCAATTTAAGATCCTTAACATAAATCCGATGCTCTTCTGCAAAACTTAAAACCCAGCCTTTCCCCAGCATAGAAAATTATTTTTAAAAATACCTTTCTATTCTATTCTTTTCCTTCTTAATCCCTCAAATACTCAGAGAATTAAAAAGCAGAACTCATATTTAAATCAGCTTCTTCCATCTTAATCTCACCATTTGAGGTCATATCATAGCATTTTCCATCTAAAAGCAGCTCTCCTGTTTGTCACAAAATCAACTTCCAAATTAAAGTACTAAGTAACAAGTATTTAGAAAGTGATTTGATTCTTGTAATATCTCCAGTCTAATTTGCATCAGTCACTTTACTTTCTTTCTGCAACTGCTTTCATACTCCCTGAAAAGCAGAGGGGTAGACTTTTTTAGAGCTAAATGTTTGATATAAAACAGATATTCCATTAATTTGCTTTGCAAATTAAGCTCTCTGTGATTTACTAAAGAATGCACTCCAGGAGACTTAAAAAAATCTAGGGATAGCTTGCTTTGCCATTCACACAAAGGCACTTCACCATTCTGGTTTTTGCTGCTTCTATCCAGGAAATGACGATTCTAGCACCTGACAAGGGAGATGGAGAACTCACTGTAGTCTAAGGAAACTGGCTTTGTATTACTTACAAATAATACTTTTTTATATTACTTGCAAATGTAATGACTTTATATTATTTGCAAATGTCCCTTAAGAGAAGGGACATTTGCTAGGTTTCCTGAAAAAGCCCTTTTTGCATAACAACAGCAACAAAAATGTACCTTAATTCCTGCTTTTCTGTTTAGGAATCATGGGTTGGCTTTTTTTTTTTTTTCTTGATCCTTGCCAAAAATTTAACTTTAAAACAAACAGGCTGGGCATGGTGGCTCACGCCTGTAATCCCAGCATGTTGGGAGGCCGAGATGGGAGGATCACAAGATCAGGAGTTTGAGACAAGCCTGGCCAATATGGTGAAAGCCTGTCTCTACTAAAAAAAAACAAAAATTAGCCAGGCATGGTGGCGGATGCCTGCAGTCCCACATACTTGGGAGGCTCAGGTAGGAGAATCGCTTGAACCCGGGAGGCGAAGGTTACAGTCAACTGAGATAGAAAGACTGCACTCCAGCCTGGGAGACAGAGTGAGACTCCATCTCAACACACACCCTCAGAACAACCCCATATTCCCCTGTGTAGTTAAAAAACAACATATCCTTTGCAAAGCAAAAGAAGTTGAATGGATGAGCACATTTTTCCTCATTTATGCTCTCTGAACTGTCAATAAATGACAAAACATGAGGAGAAACAAGAGCACTAAACTGGTACCCATAATCTAGTCCTGACTGACACCAGCTTGAGACCTTGAGTGTGACCTTGGGAAATCAAAGAGCTTTCTTGGGCCTCAGTTATTCTATCTGAAATCCAGGATATTGGATGTGATGGTTCTCAAGACCTTTCCAATTTGGGGCTATAATTTAGAAACTGTCTTTTTTAACCTTTTTCAAGGAATTATAGTATATTCAATGCAGACTGGAAATAATAATGGTATCACTGTTTTTGATGGAATTGGTACTGACTGGATAACCGTACATTAAGTAGAACCAGGATGCATTTTCAGCAAGAGAGCATATAATCTAATAGATACAAAATGTAAAAATAGAAAAGCTCCTTTTTATGCATTTAAGCAACAAACTGTTAGTAAAATGAGCTGACTGTACTCTTTGAGTCCCTTAGCTGCCCTAGGGATTACATGCAACATGTAATGAATCCTGGGGATGCTGTTTCAGCCTATGAGGCAGGGCTCCATATTTATTTTTAATACATTTCTAAGCTTGTTTTCAGAATATACAAAGAAAACATTCAATAATGTCATCTAAATAGTGAAGGGCAATTAGATTGCTACGTTGGGATTTTCACTGGATTATGTGGCGAGGTTTCCTCACTTGGAATAAGGCCCTTCTTTGTTTTCTCATTGATTTAAAATGACAAGTTTATAAAGAGCAAAAACTGTTTGGATGACTGACAGTTCAAATTTTGCAGTAAAGAGTAATGGTTTTGTTCTGAGGAACAGGGCAAAGACTCTCTCTGTGTATTGATAAAATTGTGATTCTAGAAGCCAAACCAATCCCATTCCCAGCTAAGGGTATTAGAAGAGAAAAATGCCTGCAACCTTATCCATTGGTTCAAAAGTAGACTGTGTCACAGACAGCTTAGACAAACATTCGTTTAGCTGTATTTTTGACTGAGATGGTTCGATGTCGTAAATTGATATTTAACATCTCTGGAGGGTAGAGATGAGGTGTCATGGAGGTGTCATGTTTAAGAACATAGTCTATGCAGTCAAAACACCAGCATTCCAACTCAGCCCTGCCATTTGCTTACCTGTGAGAACTTATGCAAGTTGCTGAAACTTAAGAGAATCTTTATCACATGAAATAAGCTTTGTAAAATATATCAATGGAAAGAATGGGGCAGATTCATTTTGCCACACTAAATATACCTTTATACCCTCTTTATAAAGAAGTTAACAAAGAATTAAAATTTGCCTAGGACCATAAGAAATCATTTATATGAAAAAAACCTGTGGGAGTGCTCATACCTAATTCTGAGAGACAGTGACTCACCTTGTGTATGTAAACAGAAGCAAAATTCTAAACACGTTTCCGGCACCTTCTATGTGACAGTGCTCAATGACACTGGCCCAAGGCTAAGAACATTAATCAAAATATAGGTTTAGATTTCACTTAGATCAGTTTCTTTTTCTTTATTTTTGGCAGAGTCTTACTAAGTTGCCCAGGTTGGCCTCAAACTCCTGGGTTCAAGTAATCCTCCCACCTCAGTCTCCCAAAGAGCTGGGGTTCTAGAAGTCCATCACCATGCCTGGCCAAGCCAGGTTCTTAAACCTAATGTGCATCAGAATCACCTGGAAGACCTATTAAAACAAGATTACTGGGTTTCACTTCTAGAGCTTCTGAATCAGTGTAGCTGAAGTGGGGTCAGAGTTAGAAAGTACATCTCTAACAAACAAGACTAGATAGTGCTTATGGTGCTGGTATGGTGAGCACGCTTTGAAGACTGCAATGCATTATCACCTCCCAGTGCCTATTTGTATAATAAAATCTCTATCGGAGTGTGTCAAAGCAAAACTAAGAGAGCTCACTGCTTGAAGTGACTAGCATGTTTCTTTCTCTCTGAGTACCAGTGCTTGAGACAGAGGAAGAGAAATGGAATGGCTGGTATATCAAACCATTCTTTTTTTCCTTCCACTGCTTATGCAAACAACTAGTCATTATTCAAATATTACGTGTGCCTGGGATGTTTAAGTGTGTACATGTGTGTGCTCATGCTTGTGTGCCTGCACAGGTATAGTAGCAGATTCTGGGTTACAACATAAAAGGAGGGAGGACAAGACCCTGGCATTGGGATTAATAAAGCCTAAGAAAGAGGCAGGAACTCATTGCTCACCTCAAGCCAAAGGCAGCAAGATTTTGGACTTTGCTATATGTGTTAGCTGGAAAGCAGCTCTCAGTTTTAAAGGGAATATCATAAGAAATTAAGAGATTCCATATAGAAAAGTGCGTTTGTATAAAGAAAACATGCAACACAGGCTTTACAAAACCTTTCAGGTTGACTCATTCTCTCATCAGAGCACTAATAAGACCTAACATTGATTTTGGTGTTGCATAGAAAGCTCACTAAGTGGAAGATACTGTCCTACACACATTAGTCATTTTTAGCCCCGTGACCACCCTATGAAGTAAATGCTAACATAGACCCAACTTAAATATGAGAAAAATGAGCCACAGATAATTTCTTCTTTGTTCTTAAGGTTCTTTTATATATTACATAATGTATACTTGAAAACCATTTGACTGTGTGAATTGAGAGTGAATGGATACATTCAATGGTGGGAAGATATTTTTGCTTACCGTTGATACCTCCTGACTTCCCATTGCATGGCTGCACACAATCAAAACAGCTAGTGAGCCTCCTAACAGCTCTCTGAACTATGTGAAGACTAGGTTAAAGTCATTGCAGAAAAATAATGGTCTCTTGGTTTTTACAAGATTGTCCAAGTCCTTATTTGCAATTGTGTCAACCTCTGTGTTATTTCTCCTACCAACTAACTCCATTTTCTTCCCAGTAGGGTAGCCTCTGCAGTGTCATTGGGTTTATATATCATGCATTTTAAAAATGTAGGATAAAAGTTATTGAGTGTCAGCTACATGTGGAGTGTTGGCCTGGACCATCCAGTGACAGCACCTGGTGTACTCCCATGGGTAGTTTCAAGCATTTTGTGCCAAAAACTTGAATTTTTTCATCCTGTTAGCAAATTGGATGCTATTAAATGGAGAACAAAAGGCCTATGTCCATCCAGTTTCATTACCAAGTCTGATGAACATCTGATTATTGTCATGATTTAAATGTTCATCTACTCAGCATGAGAAGGAAACAGCATTTGAAACCGCGTCTCTTCTTTTTCCAGAAATCCATTTTTATGCTTGTGACCAGCTTAGGGTACTATTTCACAGAGTGGGCTGAGAAGTCTAAGCTCTGGTTGACAGTATAGACAGATTTGAGGGTGTTGATTAAGGGACATGATATGGCAAAATACCCTCCCGGCTGCAACCTAGCGTTTGTAGAATCATAAGCTTGCAGAACACGTGCTTCAATCAGCTGGCTGTGTAAGAATTCAATCAGCGTTAATCTAACACAATGCAGCACCTGCTCCCCAACTGATTTCTAGTGTTCTTCAATCAAAAGCAGCAGAAGAAAAGCATCATTTATTGCAAGCAATGTTAGCAGACCTGAAAATTCAAGAACCTGAAGTTCAACAGGAAGATCAGGTTTGCCTTTTGCTTCTCTTTCTGTCATTGGCAATGCTAAAAAAAAAAAAAAAAAAAAAGAGCTGTTGTTCGCAAAGAAAGTGAGAGAAGGTTGATATGTCCAGCACTAAATTTACTCCATATAAAATGAGTGCTGTAATTAGGTGCTGGTAATTAACACTCGTTGCCATGCAGCTCATGCATCTATAGGATCAGGCATCTTTTGGGACTTGGCAGTTTCCCTCTAAACTAAAGCACAACAGAGAGGACAGATGACACTGGTAGGCTACATTAAAGAGAACCTGGCTATATTGCTCCATATCCAGTCTTACATCCAAAGCCAGCTTGCCATTTTTGGTGGAAAATTGATAAATCAATCACTTGTTGGAAAAATTAATAAATCACTCAAGGGAGGTGCTTTCACTGCAATAGAAAATAAAACACAGAAGCATTTTCCCTTCAAAATGTTAAGCTTCCAGAGGCAGGAACTAGTAAATCCTGTTCACAATTTCATCCCACATGGTTAGAATGGTGTCTGGTTATAATAGGTGCCTCATGCATGTTTACTGAATAATAATTAAACAAAGCAAACATCACCAACATTTATGTGCAAAGATGTTTCTACCACTCAAGTTCTTGCCAAAATAAAAATTAAAATGTCCATTGGCCCTTATATTGAAACTGATCATGAACCACATTTTCCCAGTGACTTCAAACATTTCTTTCAATAAAAATAGTACAATTTTCCCAAAGCAGACACTTATTAAGAATGGAAACCATGCTTTGCAATTGAAATTCCTAACTTGATAGTATAATGCACAGTATTTGACTTGAGATAGAAATACTTGTGACTTACAAGTAATGGAGAATTTGGTATCATTGGAGAATATGTCCTCAGTTCCTGGCTCTTTGCCCAGAAGGATTATTTTATAGCAGGTTGAATTCTCTACTAATTATCTTCAAAACAGCTGGACTACTGGATAAACTCTATCTTAATGCACAGTACAAGAGCAAATAAGGATAATTAAACTTTGATTTCAGACGAGACTGACAAGGGGAGTGAGTGGAAGACTGTGCTCTAAGATAGAAGGCAGAAGAGACAGCACAGTAGTTACCTCATAAAATCCCCCTTCAGGACCAAAAAGTATGACTTATTGTTAATACATTGCAGCTAACTTTGATGAATGTCTACCTTAGCCTGATTATTTCCTTTGCTTTGGGAAGCACCTAATCAATTCCACTGGGGCCCTAAATGATTTAAAACAAATTGTACAAACAACCCCTTGATTTCATCAGAAACATGCGGCTAACAGAATTAGCACCTAAACTTCCTGTGGGCAAAGGTAATAACATCCTCCAAATGAAGAATATATTAAAAAAGGAAAATTCAACTGAAGGATGATGAAGCCATACTTCATGGTAAGTGTTCTGAAGCATTCTTGCCAAATGAGAAATCTGTAAATTACCTGGGTGAGCAATCAGCTCCAGATTATAATTGCCAATTTGAGAAAATTTCACCAACGATTAAGCAAAATCAAATAACCCATTTGAAGAAGTGGAATGGTATAAGCCACCACCTTCTCCTTCTTGTTAAGGTTTGCTATAATTTGTTTTCGTTTTCCTTTAGAAATTGAAATTCCATTCTCTTTTATTGGGCTAGGAAAAAAATCAAGGACCACCACTGAGAGGTCCAGACACATCTGAACACGAGACTCTGAGTGATTTGGTTTCAGCGTGAAAATAGGAGTTACGTGAGTCTGGATGGAAATTGTGGCCCAGTAATAAGAATCTTAAACTCAAATGACAAAGAAACACATGACCGATTTTTCTAGTTTATTATACCAGATTGGTTCCAGAAATTAGAATCTAAACTAAACTCCCTGCAGGATGACTGAGAGAGGCTCAGATTTGATTTTCTTCCTAAAACTTCTCATAGTTCTGCTGCATCTAGCTATGAATCTTGGTGAAGTCATTTAAAGTCTTCTTTCTCGTAGAGAAGAAGATTCCTTCTGTGACTTAAAATCCATGCCTTTTTCTGTAACTACTTGATGAGTGCTATGTGCCAGCTATTGTGCAAAGTAAAGAAGATATAAAAATGAGCAACAACTGTACATGCTGCCAGGTGCTTCCTAATCTCCATGCTCCCCTTCTTTCTTACTAAGAGAACCCCAGTGCTGTTCAAGGTGGTGATTGCATAGATAAAACACATCTTCCTACACGTTCCTGCAGCCGGAAGTGACCACGTGACTCAATCCTGTCCAATAAGAGGAAGATGGCTATCTGCCCAAGGACCCCGGGAATTTGGGCTTTCCGGATACCTATGCTGCCACCCTCCCCTTCCTTCCTTAGTTTTGCTGTGGTCTGTGGTGACAAAGGAAGGAGCGGGCATTTTGATACAGGGAAATGGCAAGACTTACAATAGAAACTATAGACTACATGTGACACAGAGAAAGGAAAGATAACACCTGCGACATTAATGGCATTAAAGAGTTACGGTCTAGCTCTGAAATGCGTACCTTAAAAGATTTTTGTTGAGAAAAACGAATTCCAATTTGGCTCAACCCCGGCAATGCCTTATATCACTTGCAGCCAAATACAACCTCAGCTGATGCATTATTTCCATCCCCTTGAGACACTTAGGGGGATTGCAGGCACATATGCAAATTAATTAAAGGGAATGTGGTGATGGTTATGAAAAATACGGAGAGACAGTGAGAGATTGTTCTTTGGAAGCAGAGCCCCTTAGAACTTTGCCTGTCCATTTTGGGAGGTGGAGTCAAGTAAATATTCCTGAAATATAACATGCTGTATAATCCTTGAGTGATGGGTACTGTTCGTCTGGGGAGGAAGGGAGTGATGGTATGGTGTATTCTATGCCAAATAAAAGTGCAGCGGAAGCCATGGAAGTGCGGAGGCAGGAGACATATTATGGAAATGTGCAATTCAAAGTGATCCATGCGCAAGGAGGTGAAGGGCTGAGCATGAGAGCTTATATAACACGTTAAGGAGCTTAGCAATCCATCTTTAAAGGAGACAGATGCTGAGGGGTTTCCTGACCAGGCTGAATAACTTCACTAGTCTATGCTAGGCTTAACTGATAACGCAGGAAAACAAGCTTGATAAACCTGTGTGCACTGTGTATTTATGTCGTGACACAACAGATGAGGGCAGCCAGCAGGACCTGAACTAGGAGATCTCACTAGGCACATCTATTGGCTGTTTCCTCTTCCTGACACCCATTAAAATGATAGTAAACAAGGAAAATAAAAGGAACCGGCACATAACATCAGAGAGCAAAGGTGAGGGAGGATCAGCAGACAAGCATTTTCAAGAAAATCCTGGAAGTATGGAGAAAGATGAACAAGACCCAAGGAAGCCACTCCTTAGGAGAGAGCTCTAGCACAAGTGTGAACTTGTCAGACAGGATTCGGAGTGGCTTAGAATTTAAGGCAGAGATATGGAAGGCAGAAAGGAGCAGTGGGGCCAACAAGAGAGACAAAACGGCAACTTCACCCACAAGTCGGCTCTTCCTGTAGCCCTTTCTGCACATCTCTTTGCATACAGAACACAGCCCACTATTAACCCAGGCAAATAAACAAATGATTTCTTGTTATAAATAAATAAATAAATAAGTTACCAGGGAGTTTGTCCCGGTCTAGTATTTGAGAATGCCCAGCCCTAAAATTTATTTCCATGTCTGTGTTAAGAAACGTGACACCTGCCAGTAAATAAGCTTAATCACATTCAGCACCTAGATGCTTTGGCGTTCATGGGAGAAACTCAGTAGGAAGAAGAATTTACAACAGCAGACAAAGCCCACCTTAGCTGTGATGAAATTCCATTCCACTGCCTCACAAATACATATGATGATCACAAAATAAAACTAGTAAATTTTTAGAAGGCAAAGATAAACAAAGAAATCTGGTCTCAGAAGAAACAGGGAACAAGAGAAAGTATTTATTAAGCACCAAGAATTTGTATTCTCAGATAAAAAGATGATACTATACCAATAATATAAAGAATAAGAAACTATGTTAAAGTAATCATCAGCGAAAAATAACAATAACAATTTGGAATTAAAAATAATATTGCTGTATTAAGATAAAATTAATAGGCTAACCAATAAAGCAGAGGAAATCTCTCAGAACTGGAGCAAAAAAGACTGATGGAAAGTATGTGTGAGGAAGCACTGATCCTATTAGGAACTGTTGTATCATATACAACAAAATTTATACAAGCAGACACACACACACACACAAACACACACACACATACACACACACAGTCACACATGAAGATGTAGTCAACCCAAAATGTCCAATAAAAGCTGACCCATAAAAGTTGTGGAATTAGAGAATCCAGAAAGTAGAAAAGAAATTATTTAGGAAATAGTAGAAGAAAATGTTACAAAAATCATACGCTGAATACCAAACAGGATTAATGGAAAATGATTCATATACAGATACATCACTGTGAAGGTTCCAAACACTAAGAATAAAACAACATCATGAAAGCTTCTAAACAAAAATAAACATATTTTCATGCTCATATGTATAGGTCCTATATAAAGGATTAGTCATCAGGACTGACAGCAGTTGTCTTATTTTTGAATCCTGGATGAAAAAAGCTAAATGTGGCAAAACTATTTTAAAATGAAAATTTTCCTGAGTTTCATTGAGGTATAATTGACAAAGAAAAATTGTGCATATTTAAGATGCACGACATGATGTTTTGATATATGTATATATTATGAAATGATTGCCACAGCCGTGTTAATTAACATATCCATCACCTCACATAATTACCTTCTTTTTTTCTGGGTATGGTAAGAGCATTTAAGAGATCTTCTCTCCTAGCAAATTTCAAGTATTCATACACTATTATTAACTATAGTCATGATGCTATACATTAGGTTTCCAGAACTTATTAATCCTGCATAGCCAGAATGTTGTATCATTTGACAAACATCTCCCTGCTTCCCTCATCCTCCAGTCCCTGACAATCACTATTTGACACTCTCTTTCTGTGAATTTGAATTTTTTTAGATTCTACACATAAGTGAGACCATGCAGTATTTTGTCTTCCTTGGCCTTCTTTGTTTTATTTAGAATAATGCCCTCCACGTCTATCCATGTTGTCACAGACAATAATATTCCATTGTATACTTTTATATAACACACACCAAAGTTAGCAGAAGAGAGTGATAAATGAAGAATTGAGGATTGACATTAATTATTTGGACATGTAGTATAATTCACCAGTGAAGCCATCAGTTCTTGGGCTTTGCTTTTCTGGGAGTTATTTAATTTCTGATTCAATCTCTTTACTTACTGGTCTATTCAGATTTTCTATTTCTTCATGATTCATTCTTGATAAATTATTCTTGGTTATTCAATTCATTGGTATATAACTGTTCATAGTAGTCTCTTATGATCTTTTGTGTTTCTGTAGTGTAAACTGTATTGTGTCCTCTTTTATTAATTTTTTAGAATTTCACTCTTCTTTCTTTCTTAGCCTAGCTATAGGTTAGTCTCTCTTGTTTGTCCTTATAAAAAACAACTCAGTGTTTAAAACCTTTTATTGTTTTCAGTCTTTATTCATTTATCACTCTCTTCTGCTAACTTTGGGCTTGCTTTGGTCTTTTTTTTTTCTAGTACCTATAGGTGTAAAGTTAGGTTGCTTATCTGCAATTTTTTTCCCTCGAATATAGGTGTTCATTGCTATAGTATCTCCACTTGAAACTGTTTTTGCTGCCTTCCTTAAGTTTTTATATGTTGTGGTTCCATTTCTATTTGTCTCAGATTTTTAAAACGTTTTCTTTTGATTTCTTCTTTGACCCCTTGTGGTTCAGTAGTGTGTTGTAAAATTTCCAAATATTTGTGAGTTTTCCAATATTCTTCCTATTATTAATCTCTAGTTTTGTGCCATTGTGGTCAGAAGAGATACTTGATATAATTTTAAATTTCTTAAGTTTGTTAAGACTTACTTTGTGGCTGAACATATAATCTATCAATCTCCCTTTGTCCTTGGAAAGAGTGTATGTTCTGTTGCTGATGGATGAAATGTTCTGTATGTATCTGTTAGGTATATTTTGGTTTACAGTGTAGTTAAAGTTCATATTTCCTTATTGAAATTCTGTCTGGATATTGAAAAAAAAAAGTATTGAAGTCCCTTACTATTACTGTATTGTTATCTACTTTTCTCTTTCATTCTGTTAATGTTTACTTTACATATTTAGGTTCTCCTATATTGGGTGCCTATATATATACAATTGTTATATCTTCTTGATAAACTGACCACTTCATCATCATTATATAATGGCTACTTTTTTATTAGTCTGTTCTCACACTGCTAATAAAGACATACCAAGACTGGGCAATTTATAAAGGCAAAAGGTTTAATGGACTCGCAGTTCAGCATGGCTAGGGAGGGCTTACAATCATGGTAGAAGGCAAAGGAGAAGCAAAGACACATCTTACATGTGGCAGGCAAGAGAGCTTGTGCAGGGGAACTCCCATTAATAAAACCATCAGATCTCATCAGACTTAGTCACTACCATGAGAATAGTGTGGAGGAAACCGCCCCCATGATTCAATTATTTCCACCTGGCCCCACTTTGACACCTAGAAATTACTACAATTCAAGGTGAGATTTGGGTAGAGACGCAGCCAACCCATATCAATGACCATTTTTGTCTCTTATGACAGGCTTTTCCTTAAAGTCTATTTTTGTTTTTGTAAGTATAGCCACCCCTGCTTCCTTTTGATTCCCACTTGCACAAAATATCTTTGCCTATCCCTTCACTTTCAGCCTATGTTTGTCTTTAATGTGAGCTCCTTGTAGGCAGCAAATAGTTGGACCAGTTTTGTCTGTGTGTGCTGTCAACCACTCTGTCTTTTGATTGGGGAATTTAATCCATTTAATTTTAATGTACTTACTTATAATACATAATTTGCTAATGTCATTTTGCTGTTTTCTGACTACTTTGTAGTTTCTTTGTTCCTTTCCTCCTCCCTTGCTGCCTTTCTTTGTAATTTGATAATTGTGTGTGTATATGTGAGTGTGTGTGTGTGTGTGTGAGTGTGTGTGTGATGGTGGTGTGCTTTCCTTCTTTTATCTTTTGTGTATCCACTATAGTTTTTTTTGTGATTAGCATAGGGCTTACATCAAAACATCTTATAATTATCTATTTTAAGCTGTTAAATCTTAACTTCCACCACATAAAAAATTCTACACTTTAACTTCTCCCCAACATTTTTTGTTGTTGACATCACAATTTACATATTTTTATGTAAATTGTGTTCATCAGCAAATTATTATGGCTATAATTATTTTTAATAATCTTGCCTCTGAACTATAATACTAGAGTTAAAAGTGATTTACACACCACTCTTCCTGTATTAGACTATCCTGAATTTGACTATGTTTTTACCTTTAGAGTGACTTAGTTTTCACATATTTCCTTGCTGCAAGTTAGTGTTCTCTCAGTCCAACTTGAAAAATTTCATTTGACATTTATTGTAAGGCAGGTTTCATGGTGATGAACTCCCTCAGTTTTTTGTTTGCCTAGGAAAGCCTCCTTCATTTCCGGAATAACACATTTGTTTAATGCTTTTTTTCCCCCAGCACTTTGGCTACACAGTCCCACTCTTTCCTGGCTCAAGTCTGCTTAGAAATCTGCTGACAGTTTTATGGGAGTTGGGGGAGGGTTTCCATTGTGTGTGATGAGTCAGTTTTCTTTTGCTGCATTTAACATTCTTTCTTTGTCTTTGGCTTTTGAGAATTTGATTACAATATGCAAAAGTGAAGATCTGTTTTTGTTTAGTCTATTTGGAGTTCTTTCATCTTCATGGATATGGGTATTCATTTTCTTCTCCAGATTTGGGAAGTTTTTTGTCATTTTTCCCTTAAGTAATTTTGTTTCCCCTTTCTCTTTCCTTGCTCCTTCTGGAACACCTGTAATGCATATATTGTCTCATTTGACGGAGTCCCATACGTCCCGTAGGCTTTTTCACTCTTTTTTCATTTTTGTTCCTCTACTTCAAATGACATGACTTTGATTTTGCTAATTATTTCTTCTGCTTGATTGAGTCTACCGTTGATACTTTATATAAAATTTTTCATTTCAGTCATTATCTTCTGCAGATCCAGGATTTCTGCTTGGTTTTTTCTTTAATAGTTCTCATCTTTTTGTTAAACTTGTAATTTTGTTCATATAGTGTTTTCTTTTTTTTTTTTTTTAAGTTTTTTTTTTTTTTTTTAAGCTAAACTGTTGGAGAATTTTATTGTGCAGATAGAGAGTTAATACAAGTATGATCCATGTAGCATTCTCTTAATTTTGTTTGGTTGCCTGTCTATTTTGTCTTACAGCTAACTGAGCTCTTTAAAGACAATTATTTAAAAATTTTCAGGGAGTTCACAGAGTTTCATTTCTTTAGGCTGAGTTACACTCATGCATTGCTTGACAACAAAGATATGTCCTGAGAAATGTGTTGTTAGGTGATTTTGTTGTGCAAACATTACAAAGTGTACTTACCCAAGCCTAGGTAGTATAGCCTACTGTACAGCTAAGCCATATGGTGTAGCCTATTGCACCTAGGCTATAGGCGTGTTGTTATTCTGTACTGTAGGCAATTGTAATACAAGGGTAAGTATTTATGGACATAAATATATCTAAACATTAAAAAGATACAGTAAAAATATGGTATTAGAATCTTGGGACCACCTTTCTATATATGTGCCATCATTGTCCAAAATGTTGTTGTGCAGTGTATGACTATACTGGTACTTTATTTTGTTCCTTTGGTGGCATCATACTTCACTGATATTTGCAATCCTTGTGGCTTTGTGTTGGTGTCTGTACAAGACGTACACACCTCTTCCAGTCTGTATAGACTGTCTTTGACAGGGAAGTCTTTTCCCACTCAGTCTGCCCAGAGATTCTGGTAGGCTGGCTGGCCCTATCTACCAGTAGGCTTGTTGTTATAGGTGGAATGATCTGGTATATATGTCAGTGAGCAAGCAGGTCTAGTGCCTGGATCTAGAGAAACTGACCTGGCACCTATGTCTGCAGAGGGCATACCTGGAGCCTGTTTCCACTGAGAGCAAGACAGGAGTTGGGTTCCATGCAAGTAGTCCTGAAACCTGGGTTCACAGGGGTGTGCATAAAGCCTGGATCTTAGGGAACTGTCCTGGTGTTAGGGCAGGCCTCAACCTGAATCCATGAATCTAACCTGGTGCTGAGGCAGGAATGGCATCTGGATTTGCAAAGATGGGCCTGGTTCTGATTCTATGTAGGTGACCCAGTACTGGGATCCATGGAAGTAGACCTTGTGACTGAGACTATGGTCGATGACTTGAAACCTGGATTTGCAAGGGTAGGCCTGGGATCTGAGCTTTTTTGGGGGTCTACTTAGAAAGGCCTGGGCCCTGTGTTTGTTGGAGTTGAGGGCACAGGGACTGCTGTAGTAATGGAGAAAACCTAGATCCTGAGTCCATAGGAGCCAGCTTGGCGCTTGTGTCTACAGGTACCTAAAACTAAATTACTATATGCAATTAAAATGCCCAAAACAAAACATAACAGAAAGGATCAAATGAGTAAGCAAGGACTCAGAACACTTCTCTCTCTCCTATTTTTCTGAAGAAGTTACTTGAGAATGTACTGAAGAAAACTTAGGGTTAAAATGTTGTACCAGAGCGAGCGTACAAAGTCAACACCAAGACAAAAGTATGCCAAATTGCAGGGTCTTTATTGCCCGCTGCCACGGAGGACTTGAGTATCTCCAACCCATGGCCCTGAAAAGAGGGTGTCAAGACCTTTTATACCTGTAAAACCACCTCAGGTGTGAGGGTGAGGGGCAGGGGTGAGGATGAGAGGCTTCAGACATTCCGAGGGCCAGTGGACTTTGGCCATTCCATAAATCACCTCCTGGGCGGAGATGAGGGTGAGGGGCTTCGGACATTCTGAGGGCCAGGGGACTTTGGACATTCCGATTGTTAACTTAAGTGGTTCACAGAAGTCAAGATAAGCGTTAGTTCACACATTGCCTGGGTAGGGTGGAAATTACAGAATTTAGTTACTTATTGCAAGTCGCAGGGGCCAAGACGGCGTGGGTTTGGACTGCTTGCCTGTCACATCAGGGTTACAGAGAGCAGTTTCAACAGAAAGCTGAGCTGTGGTTGAGGTATGCAGTTTTATGGGGCTTTTACCATATCACAAAAACAAAGAAAGTCTACTGATAATTAAATAAGGGTGAAAAGAGGATGATATTGGATAAAAGAAATTATGGTATTAAACCAGTTTGTAAATAAGTTTTTTTTTTTTTTTTTTTTTTTGAGACGGAGTTT
>NW_016107954.1:678707-696619 GCF_001604975.1 Cebus imitator | reverse complement strand
AGTAGCTGGGATTACAGGCACGCGCCACCATGCCCAGCTGATTTTTTGTACTTTAGTAGAGACGGGGTTTCACCATGTTGACCAGGATGGTCTCGATCTCTTGACCTCGTGATCCACCCTCCTCGGCCTCCCAAAGTACTGGGATTACAGGCTTGAGCCACCGCGCCCGGCCTGTAAATAAGTTTTAAACCAATAACAGTATGGCAGGTCTAGAAAGCAACAGTCTATATCAGAACTAGAAGCCAGTAGGTACCCCCGAAATATGACTTTGAGAGGAATAAATTGATTCCAACACTGGAGTGAAATATGTAAATAAATGAAAGACATTACAGATATATGAAAATGCATATACTTACTTTCTCAGCAAGAAAAAAGAAAGTTGTTTAGAAACTCTAAAATAAACAAAAGTAAGGTCAAAATATGGAGCAAACTGAAAAGTGAAATAAATTTGAGCAATGTGTGAACAGTAGGAAAAACCAGTTTGTATCACCTAGATGGTAAGACTATTGTTAATTCAAGTATCCAAGAAACTGTCACCCTAAGTCATTGAGAAATAGTCATTCTACAGAAAATGCCATTTACAGAGCTGTAATGTAAATACTTTTTATTGGCTTTAAGCCTTTAGAATTGACTTAGAGACTAATAAAGTAAAACATGGTTACAAAACAGACAGTTAACATCAATGGAAGTTAATGTTTAACCAATAAAGATAAAGAAATGGAAGACTAAAGCATGCAAATAGGGCTGGCTCAGTGCTGACTTCCATTGTGTAAATGTTGAGCAAACAGATCTGGCTGAAAGGTAATCATGCAAAAATAGAGAGTGTGTAATTATTTATTTTACTTTGTGCAGGTAGTACTTTGATTGAAGGGAATACATAATTTGGATATGTGTCCCCACCAAATATCAATTGAAATGTAATCCCCAGAGTTGGAGGTGGGGACTGTGGCAGCTGATTGGATCATGGGAGTGGATTTCTCTTGGATGTTTTAGCACCATGCCCTTAGTGCTGTTCTTGTGATAGTGAGTGAGTTCTCGTGAGTTCTGGTTGTTTAAAAGTGTGCAGCTGGCTGGGCACTATGGCTCACGCCTGTACTCTGGGCACTTTGGGAGGCTGAGGCAGGCAGATGACTTGAGCTCAAGAGTTCAAGACCAGTCTGGGTAACATGGTAAAACACCATCGCTACAAAGAAATAACAAAATTAGCCAGGTGTGGTGTCATGTGCCTGCAGTCTCACCTACTAGGGAGGCTGAGGCGTGAGGATCACTTGAGCCCAGGAGGCTGAGGTTCCAGCAAGTCCAGATATGTCACTGCACTCCAGCCTGAGCAACAGAGCCAGACCCAGTCTCAAATAAATAAATAAATAAATAAATAAATAAAAATGTATGGCAACTCCCCCCTCTCTCTTGCTCCTGCTTTTGCCATGCGACATGTAAGCTCCCTCTTGAACTTTCACCATGATTGTAAGTTTCCAGCAGCCTCCCTAGAAGCAGACGTTGGTGCTATACTTCCTCTACAGGCTGCAGAACCATGAGCCAATTAAATCTTTTTTCTAATAAATTATACAGCCTCAGGCATTTCTCCATAGCAATGCAAGAATGACCTAATACAAGGGGGAGCAAAGTTGAAGGCATTGAAGATACTTGGCTGGAGTCAATCACTATGATGCCTATCCAAACTCCAAGTGCTTTTGTCTGTAGGGACCTAAAACTAAATACTATATGCAATTAAAAGGGCCAAAAAAACAAAAAAGGATCAAATATGTAAGCAAGGGCTCAGAACAATTCTCTCTCTCATATTTTTCTGAAGAAGTTACTTTCTGCCACCACAACAAAAGCTGGTGAAAAACTAGCAGAGGATAAGAATATAGGGTTCCACGACTGTCAGTTCTGATTCCCCCTACCAGGCACAACTGCCTTTCCCTGCTTCTTATACAGATTTTTTAATGCTACTTCCTTTCTTTCTTCCTAGATGTTGAAATGATGTTGCCTGAGGAAAAGATGCGTTTGAGAAGTGCAAAAGTCAACCCTCTGATTAAGAGGTAAAAGATCTAAACCTACTTAGATGTGTTTACACAATGTAGTAAAATTCTATTATGTGAGGTTCTCCTCTAACCCCCTATTATACCATTCCCCTACAAGCCCCCACTTTACCTCTGCATGAGTTAGCACTCCTCCACCCTCTCAGAGGCCTCTGAATGAAGTAAGTAGATTTGAGGTGTCTGACCCTGGTAAACTAGTAGTGTGTCCACGTAACTGAATGAGTTCATTTAATTAGGGGTTTATTTGTTTGAGTTGTACATGAATATACCAAATTACATTATCAGATGATAGTCCTGTTTCTGATTTATTCCTTCTTTGTTCTTCAAGGCTACGTACATCCAAGCAATTAACCTCTCAAAGAGCTGGAGAACACATAATTATCCTCATTTGTCTAAACGTCGCCAAGATGGCCGCCTTTCAATTAACCTTCTGGGGATGGAAGAAAGTTGGAGTGATATAGTGATCATTTTTAACCTTACTGTATGCTTTTTTAAAATGTAATTTAATTGAAATAGCCAGATGATCAAATAGTCAGATACTGTTTCTACAGGTAAAAGGATCAAGAGGGTTTTGAGGAAGAAAGGGCTTTGGAAAGTTGACAGAGCTAATAGCACAGATGATGCATTGAATGAGAGAAAACTTAGGCACAGCAATGTATGGAAGTGCATCAGTGAGCTTCAGAGCCAAGGCCCAGTGGAATGCAGAACCAGACAGCAACAATCACATACGCTCTAGCATTTCATCAGCTCTGGCAGACCGCAGGAGATCCCGGAGTAAATGATGTTATTGCTCTAAGCAGAAACATTAAAGAAAAAGAAAGCAGCTAATTGTTGTAGAACACCTAGCATCTGCCAGCACTCTGCTAGGCACTTTTGGTCCTATAGAACATATTTCAGTTATATGAGAAGATACCAAAGGACATCTGCTCAGTGACAATGAGAGCACAAACAGGGCGCATAGACGAGGACTGCTAGTATAGCCACATTATTCAGGCACATGGCTGAGAAATGGTTCAAAGGGGTATTGTTTAACCAACGTGCAGAATTAGTTGGCAAAATAAGATAAACTACCCTATTACAGCCATCACTAGCAGGCCGTATGGGTATTTTCTCTAAATATTCTCTGAGCGTGTGTGCATCCTTCAACTTGGATATGTACACACATATTGACAGTAACTAATGCAGACTCAGATTGTATACAGTTCTGGGTAGCACCCTTTAAGAATAATATTAATGAACAAGCACATTTACGGTAAACATGTTATAGAAGAAATTATGAAAAAATTATAACCATTGAGCCTGAAAACAGTCATTTGGGACATATATGACAGTTCTCTTAAGTGGAAAAGGGCTGTCACATAAAAACAAAAGAAAGAATTACTCAGAGGAAATGAATAAAATCAATAGGTAAAATTTCCAGAATGATAAAAACTACAAATTTATATTTCACCAAAATTCAACTGTTGAGTTGTGTCATGATGGAATGTGCCTCATGTTTTGAGGTAGCATTATTTATAGTGTGCTTCTGCTCTGGTGAATATTTAAAGTGAGTGCTAAATGAGTATTTGTATAAGAAGTAACAGAAAATTATTCCTATACTGAATGGATAGACTGAAAAACTCTAGCTCCTTTGATTGTATACTTATATAACTACAACTCTATGACCTACAACCCTCACAATCACTGGGCTAATGAGTTTGCCTAGAGGAATTAAAATTTTCTTTTTTTTCCCCGACATACAGCTTCCTTTTTCTCTTTGTAATCCTCCAAATGTAAGGGAGTGCCCTGTTAGCACAGGAGTATCACGAATAATGGAAAGAAGCCCTCAAATATCAATAACACTTCCATATGTGAAGGTCTTTCTAGTTAGGATGCCATTTGGGATTGAAGAACTATCATTATTATTACTTTATACTCAGTTATCATCAAAGGGCTTCTATATTAACAAAGGAACTGAAAATCAGACAGAGTATGTAACACAGGTAGAACACCCCTGGATTCTTCTTGCCTTACTAGTGTCATTAGAATATAAGTGATTTACTCAGACTCTGATAGAAAGGATCAGGAGGTTAATATGGCCTTTGCTCCTGGAGAAACATTGAAAGTTCATTAATTGAAGCTAAGAAATTTTCTCAGTGAATCAGAATAAGGCAGTTGCAGATAGCTCTAAAAATTAGACACAAACAGTAAAATCTTTTCTTTACACATACAGTATGGCTACTAGTGTCACTAGATACTAAAAGATCATGAGAAAGGACTTAGCACTTAAACGAAATGATTTCTTGTTAAAGAATGCTCATTTCATACTGAGCATATTTAAATGGAATGGCCATCCCTCAGTCCCTTGTCTCAAGTTTTTTTTATTTTTAGCCTCATGGGTCCATAGTTTCACTTTTCTTAAAAGAAGAAAGACAGGTATTTAATAAACTTAAGGGGAATCTCACCAGTTGTCATTTCTCTTCTCCGGAATTTTCTGACAGGCTGTGCTCTAACTTCCTGTGGTGATATTCATCAATAATGCATAGCAGATAACCCAGTGCCTCCACCTACATTTGTGGAATACCTTTCACTTGCCTAATGGAAACATGTCAGCATCCTGCGTGGTTTGCGATAAAAGTGAAGTCTTTCAAGCAGGCACTTTTTCATGTTCTTAAAAAAAAAGTGCCCAACTTTTTATTTTGAAATATTTTAGATTTATAGGAGAGTTGCAATGATAGTACAGAGTGTTCCTGGACTTTCACGGAACGTCTTTAAAAAACCTGGTATAATAATCAAAACTAACACGTGAACATTGGTACAATATTATTAACTAAGCTGCAAACTTCATTATTTAGATTTCCTCAGTTTTTCCACTGATTTCCAGGACTTCATCCCCATCTCACAGTGGATTTAGTTGTCCTTTTTCCTAAGTCTCCTCCAATCTGTAGTAGTGTCTTGGACTTTCCTA
Source organism: Cebus imitator (assembly GCF_001604975.1). Classification (NCBI taxonomy): domain Eukaryota; kingdom Metazoa; phylum Chordata; class Mammalia; order Primates; family Cebidae; genus Cebus; species Cebus imitator. The sequence goes on along the minus strand of NW_016107954.1, from coordinate 691,630 downwards.
GTCCTTCATGACTTTGACTTTGAAGAGGAGGGACCAGGTATTCTGTAGCATGCCCTCCGGGTTTCAGATCACTTGGTTAAGGTGCTGTCTGCCAGGATTCTTCACTGTAAAGTTACTGTTTTGCCCTTTCCACACTCTATTCATGAGATGACCGTCACTAACTACAGCCCACACTCAAAGGGAGGGAGATTAAGCTCCACCTCCTGGAGAGAGGGGCACCAAGGCTTTGTGAGTTGTTAAAACCAACACAGTGATTGATAAACATCCGAGGGGATGCTCTAAGGCCCTGCGAATATCCTGCTTCTCTTTGATGTTTTGCCCACTAATTTCTGCACTGGTCAATGGATCTTGCCTCTAGCACTATTATTTTAAACAAAAGTTTACTTTAACGGGATACATGGATACATTTAATATTAGCTCAGTAAAGAAACAAATGCTTAGTGTTTACTAAATATCTGTAATACAGCTGGTAATCTAACAAACAGTTCCCATTTATAATCTAATTACACGAGTCCGTTGTAGTGCTTCTCCAACTCTGGTGTTCGCTGGTGTCACATGTGAAGCTTCTGAAAAAGGCAAAGACCTGGGGCACAAATATTTCAGCTAAACATGTATTTCATGTAGAGCATATTTAAGCGGACTAGAATCTGATATAAACCAAAGGATGAGAAACAGTTGTCCATTAGGAAGAATTCACCTTTTTTCTCAGTTAAAAAAAATCTATGATAGAATATAAAATAGAGTGGTATGTTTACTTTAAGGTTTACGGTATTTATTTGGATACAAACTTCTCGAAAATTGGAGTCATCCCATCTCTCAATCAAAAAGTAAAGTACCTATACTACAATCAGCATAGTGGCATCTATTATAAAGGAGATAAAATGATATGTAAGACATGACCACCTAAAGTTGCTCATGATTTGGTTTAGAAAGTTGAAAACAATTAGTTGAATAACTTCCTATTAGTTGTAAAATGGTGATTTTGGGTATTGACTTTAAAAGCAATTGAAGGCTGGGTGCAGTGGCTCATGCCTGTAATCCCAGCACTTTGGGAGCATAAGGTGGGCAGATCACTTGAGGTCAGGCGTTCAGGACCAGCCTGGCCAACATGATGAAACCTTGTCTCTACTAAAAATACAAAAAAAATTAGCCAGGTGTGGTAGTAGTGTGTGCCTATAGTTCCAGCTACTCAGGAGGCTGAGGTAGGATAATTGCTTGAATCTGGGAGGCAGAGGTTGCAGTGAGCCAAGATCGTGCCGTTGCACTCCAGTCTGTGCAGCAGAGAGACTCTATCTAAAAAAAAAAAAAAAAAAAAAAAGGGCTGGCACAGTGGCTCACGACTGTATTCCCAGCAGTTTGGGAGGCTGAGGCAGGCAGATGGAGAGCGAGATCATGCTGGATAACACAGTGAAACCCCATCTCTACTAAAAATACAAAAAATTAGCCAGGTGTGGTGGCACGCACCTGTAGTCCCAGTTAATTGGGAGGCTGAGGCATGAGAATTGCTTGCACCTGGGAGAAAGTGGTTGCAGTGAGTCGAGCTTGCACCACTGCACTCTAGCCTGGGCAACAGAATGAGATTCCATCTCAAAAAAACAGAAAAAAGAAAAAAGTAAGTGAATCAAGAAAGGAGAGATCAGAGAGGGTGAGGAGTTGGAAGAGCTTTCACGGGGAACACACAGTGAAAGATGGACGACTTTGCATGCTGCAGAGGATGAGGAGGGAACAGAAGTTCAGGAAGAACCAAGAGCCTCAGTCAAAGGCTCCAGGCTGAATGCAAGAGAACAACGCCAGGGACAGAAACTGTTGGTGAACGAGACCTGCTTAGGAGGAAGCCCCAAAATACCACCTGAACTTAATGTGGATAAAACAAAGGAACGTCAGAGGCGTAGCCTAATGACAGGGATATTCTTCTCTTACTGCTTTTATCTCTTGACAAACCTTCATATGGTACTCTGCAAGTGACAACACTCAATTAATATCAGTGATGAACTGATGTGAAGACTAAAATGATCTTGGCAAATGGAAAAAATGGAAGGAACCCAAAAGCATGACATTCAATAGGGCGAACACAGGCAAACGCAGTTAAAGAACAGATAAAACTGTCCAAAATATATCACAGGGATTAAATCTCGCATATGAGGATTGGAAAGTTTTCCAGAACTTGACACAAATTTAACATGAGTTGCCTGATTTTCATTCTTACACTTCCCCCTTAAACTCGTTAATGGATGTCCACTTACCTTTGAGGAAACTTAGGCTGAAGAATATTCGTGTCTTTTCCAGGCCAACATAGCTAACAATTGGCAGTGAGGTCTTCTGAGGTGACATGCAGTGTGAATTATGAAACCGCGTAGAATCATTGTGTGAGTGTGTATATGTGTGCATGAGATTTTGGTATGTGTGTGTACATATGCACATGTGTGTAGTATACATGTGGATATACAGTGTACATGCACACACACATGTGGTGTATATGTATACATGTATATGTACATACCTTACATATGCTCTATATGTGTTGACAATCACAGAGATCCTCCCTTCTTTTCCCTACCCCTGCTAATGTACTTCTTCCTTAAAATAATATAACACACATACAATAGTAGTATACACAAGGATTAATTTAAAGGGCAAATATTCAACTAAGTAGCAACAACAGTGTGCCTTAAATTTATACAATTGCCCTGGCTCTCACAATTGGCAGAACCTGTCTGAAAGAAACTGGGAAGCTTCTACTGTTTATAAAGTGTCTACCTTTCATATTCCCTCACCCACTAAAGCCCCTGTCCCATAGGATGGTGGCAGGAAGCCATACCCAGAGAGGAGGGAAGGGTTGGTAGTACAGCTATATCTCACAGAAATGTACTGCAGAAAATGAGATCGGATGTTGTTGGCAATTGATTTTGTAGAGGCGAATGAGAGGATGAATATAATTAGCGGAACTGTAGGCTACTCAGGACTTCAGCTTGGTTTTCTCAAAACCCATAAAATGCTCCACAGGTGCCCCCACCTTCCCGCACCTCCCTCCTCCCCAACAAGTGGTCTGATGCAAGCTTGCCTGTCTCTACGGAGAGAATGAAGGTCGCCACTTAATAAGGCTCCCCCTCAGTGGAAGAGCTGTCACAGTGGAATTGTCTGTATTTATTTTAATAAAAGAAAGGTTTGGTTGAGACAGTGTCTGACACCGGGCTCACTGTTTCTCCCTTTTTAGCCGTATAGTCTAATAAATATGTATCATTTCTAACAGAAAGTACTGGGTCAAACTCCCACCCCAAGAACATGGGATTAAGAAGACGCAGTGCTGGCTGCTATTGCCAGCTCTGCGCCGCATGTCAATAAAACTCTGAGGTTCATCACATTTCATTCGCTGACAAGCGTGGCCTTCCAATTCATCTCTGAGCTGCCGCTTCCCGCTCAGCATGAAATCGGACCCACCAAAAAGCAATTTCAGCTCTTGCTTCTTGCAGGGTTTCCAGTTTTGATGCAGAGCTCTGGCATGGGGCAGCCTGGCAGTCAGGGAAGGAGAGGGGAAATGACATGCAGTTTACAAAGAAAGAAAGGTAATAAAATTATAAAGTAAATTTTAAAATCTTGCAGCCCACATCAGCTTAAGGCTCATCTCTCTTCATCACTGGAGTAGGCGATGCTCACGCCTCTGTAGCAGCGTGCAGCATTTAAACAATTCACCTCTGCTGGCCAGGGCAGGCTCTTGAGGGGGGTTTCCACACCCCAATAGAGGCACGTGCTTCTGTCCTCCTCTTGGATCCCTATCCCCTTTGTTTCCTCTCTTCCATCTGAAAGAGCTTGGGAGTTCCTTTAAGATTTTGAGGGAGCCAGTTATTACTTGAAAATATAATGTCATCCATAACAAGACACTTTATCATGAAATTATAATGACACGATGCTTTGTAATTCATCATGTGCTTTATTTGCCAATTCATTAATTAATCCATATAAGATTCGAGGATAATGGCCGCTAATCCTACAGGTGCAACAGTTTGCGGTAATTACTGTAAATCACACTTACCTTTCCTGGTTTCCAGGAAGGGTTTGATAAGGAATCATTCTGTTTATCAATAAGGTGAATATCTTAACCAGTATACAGTAAGAAACTCTAAAAGCTTTACAAAAATGAACACACTATCATTATATAGAGAAGCCACTTTCCCATGACCTAAAGAACAGCATTTATTTCTTTTAGAAAATTTTACAATGATAAAAAGGGTCTTACAGAAAACTTCAAACCTAAGTTTTAAATTTCCTGTCATAAACCTTAAATCTCCTATCCTGAAACAAAGATATGTTCATTGATGTATTCAGTTCTCCTACTTTGTACCTAAAATGGATTCGTCCAGAAATCTGGAGTTGGTCAGAAATCTGGATTCCATTCCATTTATTTAGCATTCAGGATCAACATCTAAGCCCATGAGTTGTGAACATGAAAATCAGGCAGAAAGAAAGAGTTATGCAGGTGCCATTTGGTGTATGTTCTCCACCTGCGGGAAGCTGCCTGTCAATCGCTATTGAGATTCTAAAGCGTTCATAACTATTGACATGATATTTCCACACCAGGAAAGGTCTCCTATGAAAACGATCCCCTTTCCTATTTCCCCTACAAAGGTGTAATAGACAAAAATTATCATTAAAGTGGTATTCATTGCAATGAAAACAACCTAAGTAAACAGTGATAGAGGATGGGTTAAGTAACTTATGTTATACCCCCAGGACAGGATATTATTAAATAAAAATTTGAAAACATTTACGAAAATTTTAATTTGCATGTGAATATTTAAGTTAGAGTCTGAAAGGATAAATACAGTATAATGTAGACCCTATAAAAATGCAAAACGAGACTGAAAAATATATCCAGCAAAACACCGTCTGCCCCTCTAGCTGGTACTGTCACTGAAGACTTCTCTTTTCGCCTACTTTTACCCTTGTCTGAAGATGTTAAGACATATCAAATGAAAACATTTCAAATTTTTAAAAATCTGAATATAAAGCAATATAAGGCTTCCCATAATATTGGACATACTGTAATACCACTGGATATCACATCTGTCTGAAAGGTTATCCACCTGTAAATATGTGTTTTCAATCTCATGGACATAACGTGTGAGTCACAGAGTAGAACGTTCACGCTTAACACTGGTGAAGATGCTTCAAAAGCACATCTTCTACAGCAGTTCAAGGACAGCGTGAGGAACCTGGAAGAAGCTGGAGAGCCATGGCAGAGCACGCGATGCAGCAGCAGAAAGAAAGTGGGAAAGTTAAAGTCAAAATATCAATTGATAAATCTTGGCTTTGGGCTCTGAAGCTTGACAGGAAACCTATAGCTGGTTATGTTGGTGCCGGAGTGGAAACAGGCCGAGAGCCCTGGCTTATCGAAGACTCTTTTAATGTTTCATTTGAGTAATGGGCCTTGCAAATTAGCACCCCTGCAGCCTGAAATACATATCTTTTCAAGGACACACCGGCTTTCCATTCGACAGGTGATATGGAAAAAAATCCCCAAGGGGAGCTTTGATTTCTGTACTTTTCAGACACAGTTATATTTTATTCCAGCTAGGATGATGTGGAAGATAACAGAGCTCTGAGGGTGATCCGAGGGCTTGGGGAGGAAATGGAGCAGAAAACAGCTCACAGTGCAAAGGAAGGGAGGGCTCCAGGGAGGGAAAATGGGAAAGCAGAGGGTTCAATCCCTGCTCCAGTCCTAGTGACACTTAATGGGGTCTTTGCCATCTTCCGTGCTCATGGGCAAGGGAGGGCAGGCAGCTGGCAGACAGCTCACCCCAGTCCGCAGCAGGAACTGTGACTCCACTACTCCTCACTCTTATTTGGCCCCCTCCCTCCCTCTCTCCTGAGTGTGATTTGTCACAAAACAGCAAGACAGAGTCTAGCTCAGCGCTGCCTTTTCATTGGGAATAGTTTAACTGGCTCAATCACTTGCTAATCTGTTCAACACAGACTTATTAAGCATCTACTATGTGCCAAGCATCACATTAAATGCTACAGATATACAGATGAGTAATGCACAATTTCTGCCCATGAGCTGTCCACAAATTGACAGTGTTCCTTAGTGTCAAGAACACAGAATCTACGTAAATTTGAATCTTTTCCTCAGCTCCGCTACTGTCAACTCGGTGACCTTGAACAATTTACGCATCCACAACAACCCCTTGCCATGGACTGAATGTTTGTGTACCCCCTAAATTCATAGGTTGACATCCTAGCCCCCTGTGTAATGATATTGAGAGGTATTGTGGTGGAGTCCTCATGAATGGGATTAGTGTTTTCTTTTTTTTTTTTTTTGAGACGGAGTTTCACTCATGTTACCCAGGCTGGAGTGCAATGGCGCGATCTCGGCTCACCGCAACCTCCACCTCCTGGGTTCAGGCAATTCTCCTGCCTCAGCCTCCTGAGTAGCTGGGATTACAGGCACGCACCACCATGCCCAGCTAATTTTTTGTATTTTTAGTAGAGACGGGGTTTCACCATGTTGACCAGGATGGTCTCGATCTCTTGACCTCGTGATCCACCCGCCTCGGCCTCCCAAAGTGCTGGGATTACAGGCTTGAGCCACCGCGCCCGGCCTCGGGATTAGTGTTTTTTTTAAGAAAAGACAGGACAGCTTGCTTTATCTCTCTGCTTTCTGCCATGTGAGGTTACAATGAGGAGACGGCCATCTTCAACCTGGAAGGGGGTCCTTAAGACACCTCAACTACACTAGCACCCTGATGTTGGACTTCCAGCACCTGGCACTGTGAGAAATAAATTTATGTTGTTGAATAGGCCATCTGTCTGTGGCAGTTCATTACAGCATTCTGAATTGACTGAGAATCCACCCCATTTTCTCATCTAGTCTACTGGGATAATGAAACCCACCTTACAAATTAGTGGTCGGAATACAGGTAGAAACACATAAAGTGGATGACCCACAGTCGATGCTCAATAGAAGGCATGCTTTAAATGACAGGCCTATCTGACTTTCCAAACACATTTATGCTCCTTAGAAAAAAATGCGGTGCCAATTAATTTTCAGAAATCTATCAGCTAGAGAATTCAGCACAAGATATACTTTATTCACCAAATGCAGTTTATCACAAAAGGAAAGAAAGAAGGAGGGCGGCTCCAGGTGAGAGAGCTGCTGCTGAGGCTGCCTGAAGATCTGCACCATGGCCCACGCCTCCCACGTGCAGGCAGGTAATGAGAGCAGAGCAGACTCCCGCACTCACTCCAGCCACGTCCTTGAGCCTGGCGTCACTGACCTGGGAAACCCGGAGGCTCAGAAGCACTATCCAGGAAGCAGAGTGTAGATTTAAGTGACCTGGACTGCAGCGAAGATAGTCCCTGCTAAAAGACTGTGGAAACAAAAATCGATCGATTGTCTGTCTATCTATCTGTTTATCTATCATCTATCATCTGTCTTCCTACCATCTATCTATCTACCTAATCTGAAAAAGCCAAATGCCAATCGAAAACCCCTGGAAAAGTGAACCCTGTAAAGGATTATATGTGAATAAAAACTTTATCAGGAAAATTTAATTTAAATCCCTTTGCTAGGAGATGCGATTTAATAGAATTTCCCTGCCAAATGTACTCTTCCTATTTGATATAACTTTAATACGTAGTTTTTACAACACAGAAATAGATGTAATCTCTACTTTTAAAAAACCCAGCACTCTTGAAGTCTAATTCCATAATTTTAAATTAATGTTTTCAGGTAGATCTAAAACTGAACAATCATTTATTAAGTACCTAGTACAGGCTTGGCATTGGGAGTATACCAGGTGAGTCTCTTATAAAAACAATATTTTAAATGCCCTCAAGATAAGACAGGAAAAGGGTTCTTTCTTTCTTATAAATAATTTTTAGAAGTATCTCAATAGAAAAATGGATATAGTACATGAATAAAACTTTACAGAAAGTAAGGTTATCGTCAGTAAGCCTATCTAAAAATGTTCAACTTTGCTTGCTCTTGAGCAAATAACTGAAAATTTAAACATGGAGATACTTTGGACGTTTATCATATAATAATAAATAATTATGTACAAAAAAATAAAATGACCACAATAATACTGTGCAAGGCTGAGAAGGGCCCTGTGGAATTGTCACTATTGTTCATAGTAACAAACACACAAGCAAGTGTGACCACTTTAAGTGTTATTGGATGCCAACAGTCTTGCTTTTTAGAATCTATTATAAAGAAATGATCAGAGGTGAGAATATAAATTATTGCTCAAAGATAATACAAGAGTATATTTTTTTTTAATAATGGAAGGATAAAAACAACCTAATATTTAATAATAGACATGGACTTAAAGAAGCATGTTCTGGAATATTCTGTTCTGGAATATTATGCAGCCATTACAGTTATGTTTTAAGCAATATTTTATAGGCTGAAAATGTCCACAGAGGAGCAACAAACAAGATGCAAAATAGTATGCAAACATCACTGCCACTACGCAAAGGAAACAAACATGTATGAAGCAAAAATGATCAGAAACGAATCCAAGTTTCACAGTGGTCATCTCTGGATGGTGGGATTATTAGAAATGTCTGTTTTCTTCTCCATACTTTCTATAATTTTCAAATTTTCTAAGATTAACATACATTATATTGTAGTTAAAAAGATAATTCTTCCCTTATCTAAAATAAACAATCAAACTCAGAAAATAAAAAGAAAGGAAGAAACTTTGGAAAATGTATCTACTTGAAAGATAAGGTACAGCTTTACAAAAAAGGTAGATTCTTTACCTCCAATCCTGCCTCCCTCTCTTTGAGGGAAATACAGCTTGAGTTTTGGAAGTTTGTGATTTTTGAAAGACAACAGATACCGAAGTCAGTAAGCTGTACTGTGTATAGAGGCAAGGACAGCATTAGCCAGGGATCTTCAATCCATCAAGCTTACCAAGGACAAGTAGATGGCCCTGCAACCATCAGTGAAGAGGAACCCTGTGGTTCCTTCTGCATTCTGCACAGGGTACAGGAAAGCTCCCTTTTCACACCATCCGCAAGGTGGATTGATAACAAACCACATCCTCCACCCTAGCTGGGGAGCCAAGGAAATGAGACAAACATCTTTTCCAGTCAACAGCCAACTCGGTTTCCAAGGCTTGGTGTCTCCGCTCCAATTTGGTTCACATTCTTTCACTGGCTTCCCCCTTGGTCTTGGTGTACTGTGTTTGTACTCTCAGGAGATTCTCCTTGAGCTCAAGCAGTGGAGCAGAAGTGATTTCAATTTTATTCTGTAGCACCACTGGTGGGTTCAGGTGTTATGGTATTTGCGTTTTTTAAAACTTGGGGCGTGTTCTTTCAAGAAAAAGAATGAGTGCTAAATTACATTCAAAATGAGTATTCGGAATGATAAAATAAACCACAACATATTACAAGTCTTAAAACATTGTAGGATGTGTTTTTAACTGTGTATGTGTGCTGCATGGCCTTGTATATTCACAGCGAGAGAGAAATCCCTTAGGACCAGGCATCCATGGGAACTGAGTTGTCCATCGGTGGATTTACTCTCACGATGGTGGGGCGAGTCCCCCAGGCCAGCCCGTTTCTTCTGTGTCCCTGCACAGCTCCTGCGCAAGGCGCTAGCTGACGTGTCCATACCTGGATGTGGCCTGAACCTCTGCCGCTAGGGGAGCTACACCACTGTAGATAGTGACACGTGTGCTTCTGGGTTCATCCCAGGGAGGGCAGCAGGGATCTGACTGCACAGGGAAGGCCTGGCGGGCCACATAAACACCAGCTTGTTAAATGAAGCCTCATATTCCTACTCCAGCCCCAGCTGTCAGGAAAGAGAGGGGAGTGCAAAGGAGCAGAGTCTGAAGGGAAACAGACAGTGACTTCCTGGGTTGACATCTCCTATTTTGCAGATTTTATCATCAGATGACTATCTGAGCACATTGCTAGGGCTCCTCTCCAAGTCTCCAAAGGGTCTGGAAAGGAAGTGAAAGGCAGAGGCATAGCTTCATGGCTTTACAGTCAATCCTGCCCCCCCTGAGGCCCAAAGAGGTGACGTCACAGAGAACTGCAGTCCTCTCAAGGCTGACCCCAAAATACAGTTCCATAGAAGGCAGAGGAGAGGGCCCAGGAAGCAGGGCAGAGAGTCCCTGATGCCAGGCTCTGGCTGGCTGGCCAGGGCAGGCCATCGCGGAGGCGTGTGCCTTTCTGTCATGCAGACACTACCACAGTAGGGGTGTGTGCCCTTCTTCCACATGTTCATTTGGGGAGACAAACAGGTCATGCCCTGTAAGTGGCGAAGGCACATCCTGTGTGGTGAATGGCTTGCTTCCCTGTTCCTGTGTTTGGTTTGGGTTGGTGCTGGGAGGGTATAAGTAATACGTCCCTCTTCTGGGTTTGGAATTCATTGAGAGACTGACAGGGGAGTCTGAGGTCAATGTGTCAACAGTGCTCCAGACATGGGGGAGGGACGTGGCTGTGGTACAAGGGGCTTTCCCTTACTTCTCCCGGATTTAAATTAATCATGTGGTCGCAGGCAGGCCTCCGCACCACTGCCAACAGCAGACCAGGATGTCTGTGTGCTGTGGCCAGGCTGCTGCCAAGGAGAACCAGAAGGGGTGTGTTTTCAGCCAGGCAGATTCCTGCTCACAAGCTCCCCTGGGAGGAGAACAGCTTCTTCCCCCAGCAGAAGTCAGGAAGGGATAGGGAGAGAGGCAAGCAGTCAGACACGCTCAGAAATCCCTTTATATTGAAATGAAAAGCTAGGAAAATGGGTGTCTTCTCCTAACCACAGCTTCTATGAGACGCCCCTCAACTTCTCCAGATGGTACAGATAGGCAGGGGCCAGGTTCTGCCAGCTGCTGTTCAAATGAGCTCGAGCTCAGAGTGCACGCTTTGGCCTGGGGTGTCTCCTCTCCACATGCACTCCAGGAAGGCTGTGGGCTAGCCCACACAGATGTCTCATGTGCTAAACCGTTTGGAGCTACAGTCACCTGGGGACAGCTACCTGCTTCTGCTCCCTGGATCCACCGAGGACCAGCAGAAAGAACGCATAATCATGGGACAAAACTTACGTTGCTACTAAGTGTGTCTGTAAAATGCTTGCACTGGAAAGGGAAATATCTCATAATAAATGAATTAGCCCTTTGGATTATACATCCATCTCTGTGAGTTTAGCCAATGTGAGAGAGGCTGCATAGCTCTGGGTGTATTGCTAAAGTCACGTTTGGGCCTGGTAGGACTGAAGACTAGGCCCTGAGCCACAGTTCTTGTTCAAAACATCTGACGGCATCTGGGCCCTGGGAGCCAGCCTGCCAGCCAACCTCTATCCACAGCCCTCTCTCCCAAGTCGTCATGGTCTGCCTCCTGAGCATCTCTAAAGGGCCTCCTCTGGCCTGCCTCAGCTTTACTGACTACTTAGTGCAAGGAAAAGATAACTGATCACCCATTTTAAATTCCAAACTCATTTCTCCAAACATTCTTTTTAAAGTCTCTGGAAGAAGCTACTTGCAGTTAAAAACTGCATTTGCCAAAAAGAGGCTGTCAATTCAAAGTTCCTGATGAATCCAGGCATTTAAAAGTCTCCACTAGTTCACTGGTGTAAGCTTTCAAAACCTCGTCGGCACATATATATTTCTCTAATTGGCTCGCTATTTACCCAGGAATTTATTCTGGATGGAATTACAAAGAGATGATTTATAAATGTCTATTTTATTGTCAACTGTTCTTCCACAGCTAAAGACTGACCTAAGATCCAATTATTGAGATAACTGGCAGGAAAATTAGCTGGAGATACAGCATAGTCAGCGGTGACCTATTTATAAAATTCTTCTTAAAATGTCACATAATAATATTATTATCTTGTGTATGTAGACTATTTCATAACTACAATTCAACACATGCCTGTCATTTTTTCCGTAATAGCCTTACATCGAGTTTCTTAACGTAAGGCAAAACTACAACTTATAATTCTGGACAAACTAATTAAAATGATCTTCCTAGATAATTTAGCCAGCAATCATTTCAAATTGAATTTAAATTCTAAATCCCTCATACAGAATCCCTGTTTCTTCTCTTGACGTTATCTTACATGGATTGACACTTTGGGATATAAATATGGTTTGATTGCTCATTCATACATTCATCCATTCAATTTTATGTGCTAGGGCATTTATTCAATGCTGGAGACACAAAGCTGAGAAACGAATTTTGTCCAAGCTTTCAAAAAGACTACAGCCAATTGGAGTGTGTGTCTTTCAGGACACTTAGTGTGAAGTGACATGCATTGATATGTTCATGTTCTGTATGTCTGCATGGTGAGGGGGGTTGGGAAACTTCATGGAGGTGGTGATGCTTCAGATAAGTCTTTAATTTGGCCGGCAGACAAGGAGGACAAGAGAACCACATGCAGAATCAGCACACAGGGCAAATGCTTGAAGCTGTTCAGAGGAACAGCCTGATAAGGGGTCACAGCTACTTAGGGGCCAGCAAGGCATGTGAGGACAGGTGGCCCAGAAGCAAGGCATGTTTTTGGGAAGAGGCAAGGACCTCAGATGCCATGTGAAGGGATGCAAACTCATCTCTGGGAGCTGAGTACCCAGACAGAATGTTAAACAGAGAAGTGTTACGATTCAGCTTGCATTTTGAAAAGATTACTCTGGCGACAGGAAGAAGGGAAAATGCATGAGAAAAGTGTGAGGGATGAAATAAGAAGGTCCATATCTGAGATGCCGACGGGTAATTTTAGCAAGCCTGTGGTTTGTGCAGTGGTGGAGTGGAAACTGGATTGCTGTGAATGAAGATTGAATAAGAAAATAAGAAGCAGAGGTGACAAAAATAGCCTGGGCTTTCAAGACATTTGGAAGTGAAGGAAAGGCGAGAGAGAAAGATCAATGACTAAAAATCCCTACCTGTTTGAAGCTATTTGGATTTCTTTTTTTTTTTTTTTTTTT